>NW_024044842.1:1034664-1104664 GCF_015852505.1 Tachyglossus aculeatus | reverse complement strand
CCCCCCACGCCCCCTGGGCACTGCCCCATCTCTCTCTCTCTTCCCCCGGGCACTGCCCTCTCTCTCTTCCCCCCCACACTGGCCACATCCCTCTCCCCCGCCCCCCCCCCACCCCCTGGGCACTGCCCCCTCTCTCTCTGACCTTCTTCCCCACACTGGGCACTGCCTCCTCCCCCCCCCCCCCCCCCCCCCCCGCCACCCTAGGCACTGCTCTCTCTCTCTCTCTCTCTCTCTCTCTCTCTCTCTCTCTCTCTCTCTCTCTCTCTCTCTCTATCTCTCTCTCCCCCCCCCTCACTCCCTCTCTCCCTCTCTCCCTCCCCCCCCCCCCCCCACGCCCCCTGGGCACTGCCTCCTCCTCTCTCTCTCTTCTTCCCCACACTGGGCACTGCCCCCTCTCCCCCCCCCCCCCCCCACTGGCCACTTCCCTCTCTCTCTCCCCCTCATCCCCTAGGCACTGCCCCCCCCCCCCGGGCACTGCCCCCCCACACACACACCTTGGGCACATCCCCCCCTCTCTCTTTCCCCCCACCCTGGGCACTGCCCTCTCTCTCTCCCCCCACACACTGGCCACATCCCTCTCTCTCTCCCCCCCACACCCCCTGGGCACTTCCCCCCTCTCTCTCTTCCCCCCCACACTGGCCACTTCCCTCTCTCCCCACCCACACCCCCTGGGCACTGCCCCCTCTCTCTCTCTCCTTCTCCACCCTGGGCACTGCCCCCCCTCTCTTTTCCCCCACCCTGGACACTGCCCCCTCTCTCTCTCCCCCGACACCCCCTGGCACTGCCCCCTCTCTCTCTGTCTTCTTCCCCACACTGGGCACTGCCCCCTCTCTTCCCCCCTGCCCCGTCCTCCTGCCCCCCCCCGCCCCCCCCCCCCCCCACTGGGCACTGCCCTCTCTCTCTCTCCCCCCCACACCCCCTGGGCACTTCCCCCCTCTCTCTCTTTCCTCCCACCCTGGGCACTGCCCCCCCTTTCCCCCCCCAACTGTCCACTTCCCCCTCTGTCTCCCCCCCACACCCCCGGGGCACTGCCCCCCCCCCCCTTCGCCACACTGGGCACTGCCCCCCCCCACTTTTCCCCCCAAAACTGGGCGCTTCCCCCTCACCCCCCCCCCCCACCCTGGGCACTGCCCCCCCGCCTTCCCCCCCAAACTGGGCACTGCTCCCTCTCTTTACCCTCCCTTCCACTGGGCACTGCCCCCTCTCCCCCCCCCCCCCCCCGCTGGGCACTGGCCCCTCTCTCCCTTCCCCCGTCAGTGGGCACTGCCCCTCTTTTTCCCTCTGGCCCCGGTTAAAGCCCTCGCCGTGCCCACTCGGCTGTATTTCTGGGGCGCCGACTGTGTGTGAAAGCGCTGTGCTAAGCGCTCGGTAGAGGACAGCAGACTATCACGCGCCCTTCGTTCGTTCACTCGTTCGGTCGTATTTCTGGAGCGCCAACTGTGCGCGGAGCGCTGTGCTAAGCGCTTGGGAGAGGACGATAGAGCAGCACGTGCCGTTGGTTCATTCACTCGTTCAGCCGTAGTTCCTGAGCGC
This sequence comes from Tachyglossus aculeatus, assembly GCF_015852505.1. Lineage (NCBI taxonomy): Eukaryota > Metazoa > Chordata > Mammalia > Monotremata > Tachyglossidae > Tachyglossus > Tachyglossus aculeatus. The sequence continues at coordinate 1,103,131 of NW_024044842.1, read as the reverse complement.
CGACTGTGTGCGGAGCGCTGTACTAAGCGCTCGGGAGAGGACGATAGAACAGCACGTGCCGCTCATTCACTCGTTCAGTCGAATTGGGGGTGCCCACTGTGTGCGGAGCGCTGTACTAAGCACCTGGGAGAGTGTAATAGGATAAACAGTGACATTCCCTGCCCTCAGTGAGCTCCCAGTCTGCCGGGTGCCAAGCACTGGACTGAGCGCCGGCCTTTATTAAGCGCTTACTACGTGCAAAGCACTGTTCTAAGCCCTGGGGGGATATCACACGATCAGGTTGTCCCACAGGGGGCTCACAGTCTTAATCCCCATTTTACAGATGAGGCTCAGGGAAGTGAAGTGACTTGCCCAAGGTCACACAGCAGACGTGGCGGAGCTGGGATTCGAACCCATGACCGCCGACTCCAAAGCCCGGGCTCTTTCCACTGAGCCATGGAGCTCTGTGGTATAACAATAATAATGATGATGGCATTTGTTAAGCGCTTACTACGTGCAAAGCACTGTTCTAAGCGCCGGGGGGGATATCACACGATCAGGTTGTCCCACGTGGGGCTCACAGTCAACCCCCATTCACAGATGAGGGAACCGAGGCTCAGAGAAGTGACGGGACTCGCCCAAGGTCACACAGCAGGCATGTGGCAGAGCCGGGATTCGAACCCACGCCCGCCGACTCCAAAGCCCGGGCTCTTTCCGCTGAGCCACGCTGCTACCCTATAGTAAGCGCTTACGTAGTAAGCGCTCAATAAATAGGATGGAATGAAGGAACGCTTCTCTAGCTCAATTTATTAGTATTTATTTATTATTATTTATTTATTAGTAATTGATATTTATTGAGCGCTTACTGTGTGCAGAGCACTGTGCTGAGCGCTTGGGAAGTACAAGTTGGCAACATATAGGGACAGTCCCGACCCAACAGTGGGTTCCCCCTCCTCTTTCCCCCAGACCTTGCCCCCCATTTTCCGTCCTCGCACCCGGTCCCCCCCGCAACTTGACGCTCATTCATTCGTTCGTTCGTTCATTCATTCATTTGCTCTCGCCTCTCCCCCCCCCCCCCCCCCCCCCCCCCCCCCCCCCCGCCATTTTCAGGGCCCAAGTGGGGAGACCCCTGAGGCCGGACCCCACCCCTCCGACCCCTCCGACCCCTCGGCCCCGGCGGCCCCGGCGGCCCCCTCCTCCTCGGGGGCTGCCAAGGCGGGCCCGGACCAGGAGGAGGACGAGGAGGAGGAGGAGGAAGAGGAGGAGGAGGAGGAGGAGGATGACGACGAGGAAGACGAGGAAGAAGAAGAGTCTGAGGTGACGGAGGAGGAGGAGGAGGAAGAGGAGGGGGTGGAGCAGAGCGAAGAAGAGGAGGCCGAAGAGCCAGGTGAGGAGGGGCGGGGGATGACGCCCCCCGACCTTTCCCCTCAGGAAGGAGACCTCCCCCCCCCCCTTAGGGAGAGACGCCCCCCGACCTTTCACCTCAGGAGGGAGACCCCCATCACTCCTCTCCTCAGGGAGAGACACCTCCCAACCTTTCCCCTCAGGAAGGAGACCCTCACCACTCCTGTCTCCTCAGGGAGAGACGCCCCCCGACTATTCCCCTCAGGAAGGAGACCCCCCCCCCCCCCCCCCCCCCTTTAGGGAGAGATGCCCCCCGACCTTTCCCCTCAGGAAGGAGACCCTCACCACTCCTGTCTCCTCATGGAGAGACGCCCCCCGACCTTTCCCCTCAGGAGGGAGACCCCCACCACTCCTCTCCTCAGGGAGAGACACCTCCCAACCTTTCCCCTCAGGAAGGAGACCCTCACCACTCCTGTCTCCCCAGGGAGAGACGCCCCCCGACTATTCCCCTCAGGAAGGAGACACCCCCCCCCCCCCCCCTTTAGGGAGAGATGCCCCCCGACCTTTCCCCTCAGGAAGGAGACCCTCACCACTCCTGTCTCCTCATGGAGAGACACCCCCCGACCTTTCCCCTCAGGAGGGAGACCCCCACCACTCCTCTCCTCAGGGAGAGACACCTCCCAACCTTTCCCCTCAGGAAGGAGACCCTCACCACTCCTGTCTCCTCAGGGAGAGACGCCCCCCGACTATTCCCCTCAGGAAGGAGGACCCCCCCCCCCCTTTAGGGAGAGACGCCCCCCGACCTTTCCCCTCAGGAAGGAGACCCTCACCACTCCTGTCTCCTCATGGAGAGACGCCCCCCGACCTTTCCCCTCAGGAGGGAGACCCCCACCACTCCTCTCCTCAGGGAGAGACACCTCCCAACCTTTCCCCTCAGGAAGGAGACCCTCACCACTCCTGTCTCCTCAAGGAGAGACGCCCCCCGACTATTCCCCTCAGGAAGGAGACCCCCCCCCCCCTTTAGGGAGAGATGCCCCCCGACCTTTCCCCTCAGGAAGGAGACCCCCACCACTCCTGTCTCCTCAGGGAGAGACGCCCCCCGACCTTTCCCCTCAGGAGGGAGACCCCCACCACTCCTCTCCTCAGGGAGAGAAACCTCCCAACCTTTCCCCTCAGGAAGGAGACCCTCACCACTCCTGTCTCCCCAGGGAGAGACGCCCCCCGACTATTCCCCTCAGGAAGGAGACACCCCCCCCCCCCCCCCTTTAGGGAGAGATGCCCCCCGACCTTTCCCCTCAGGAAGGAGACCCTCACCACTCCTGTCTCCTCATGGAGAGACGCCCCCCGACCTTTCCCCTCAGGAGGGAGACCCCCACCACTCCTCTCCTCAGGGAGAGACACCTCCCAACCTTTCCCCTCAGGAAGGAGACCCTCACCACTCCTGTCTCCTCAAGGAGAGACGCCCCCCGACTATTCCCCTCAGGAAGGAGACCCCCCCCCTTTAGGGAGAGATGCCCCCCGACCTTTCCCCTCAGGAAGGAGACCCCCACCACTCCTGTCTCCTCAGGGAGAGACGCCCCCCGACCTTTCCCCTCAGGAGGGAGACCCCCACCACTCCTCTCCTCAGGGAGAGACACCTCCCAACCTTTCCCCTCAGGAAGGAGACCCTCACCACTCCTGTCTCCCCAGGGAGAGACGCCCCCCCGACTATTCCCCTCAGGAAGGAGACACCACCCCCCCCCCCCCCTTTAGGGAGAGATGCCCCCCGACCTTTCCCCTCAGGAAGGAGACCCTCACCACTCCTGTCTCCTCATGGAGAGACGCCCCCCGACCTTTCCCCTCAGGAGGGAGACCCCCACCACTCCTCTCCTCAGGGAGAGACACTTCCCAACCTTTCCCCTCAGGAAGGAGACCCCCACCACTCCTGTCTCCTCAGGGAGAGGCGCCCCCCGACCATTCCCCTCAGGAAGGAGACCCCTCCACCCTCTTCCTCAGAGAGACGCCCCCTGACCTTTCCTCTCAGGAAGGAGACCCCCACCACTCCTCTCCTCAGGGAGAGACACTTCCCAACCTTTCTCCTCAGGAAGGAGACCCCCACCACTCCTGTCTCCTCAGGGAGAGGCGCCCCCCGACCATTCCCCTCAGGAAGGAGACCCCTCCACCCTCTTCCTCAGAGAGACGCCCCCTGACCTTTCCTCTCAGGAAGGAGAATCCGACCTTTCCCCTCAGGAAGGAGACCCCCACCACTCCTGTCTCCTCAGGGAGAGATGCCCCCTGACCTTTCCTCTCAGGAAGGAGACCCCCACCACTCCTGTCTCCTCAGGGAGAGAGGCCCCCCGACTTTTCCCCTCAGGAAGGAGACCCCCACCACTCCTGTCTCCTCAGGGAGAGACGCCCCCTGACCTTTCCCCTCAGGAAGGAGACCCCTCCACCCTCTTCCTCAGAGAGACGCCCCCTGACCTTTCCTCTCAGGAAGGAGAACCCGACCTTTCCCCTCAGGAAGGAGACCCCCACCACTCCTGTCTCCTCAGGGAGAGGCGCCCCCCGACCTTTCCCCTCAGGAAGGAGACCCCCACCACTCCTGTCTCCTCAGGGAGAGATGCCCCCCGACCATTCCCCTCAGGAAGAAGACTCCTACCGCTCCTCTCCTCAGGGAGAGACGCCCCCCCCGACCTTTCCCCTCAGGAAGGAGACCCCCCCCAACCTTTCCCCTCAGGAAGGAGACCCCCACCACTCCTGTCTCCTCAGGAAGGAGACCCCCACCGCTCCTCTCCTCAGGGAGAGATGCCCCCCAAGCTTTCCCCTCAGGAAGGAGACCCCACCACCCTCTTCCTCAGAGACACACCCCTGACCTTTCCCCTCAGGAAGGAGACCCCCACCACTCCTATCTCATCAGGGAGAGGCCCCCCCCGACCTTTCCCCTCAGGAAGGAGACCCCCACCACTCATGTCCTCAGGAGGAGACGCCCCCCGACCTTTCCCCTCAGGAAGGAGACCCCCACCACTCCTGTCTCCTCAGGGAGAGACGCCCCCGACCTTTCCCCTCAGGAAGGAGACCCCCACCACTCCTTTCCTCAGGGAGAGACGCCCCCCGACCTTTCCCCTCAGGAGGGAGACACCCCCCCCCCCCCCAGGGAGAGACACCCCCTGCCCTTTCCCCTCATGAAGGAAACCCCCACCATCCTCTTCCTCAGGGAGATCCCCCCCCCCCCCCACCTTTCCCCTCAGGAAGGAGACCCCCACCACCCCCTTAGAGAGACGCCCCCCGACCTTTCCCCTCAGGAGGGAAACCCCCACCACCTCTCTCCTCAGGGAGACGCCCCCTGACCTTTCCCCTCAGGAAGGAGACACCCCCCCCCCCCCCCCACCATCCTCCTCAGGGAGAGACGCCCCCCCCCCCCAACTTGACCCCTCATGGCGGAGCCCCCCCCCCACCCGGGGCCCGGCCCCTGACCCTGCCGCCGCCCCCCATCCCTCCCCCAGACGAGGCCGACCCGCGCCCGGACCCCCCGTCCCACCGCCCGGGGGACCCCGGCAGCCCCGGCTCCGCGGACCGGGAGCCCGGCGGCGGCGGCGGCGGCGGCGGCCACCGCGACGACGACGACGACCGGGAGGAGACCCCCGGCCCCGGCGAGAGCCCGGCCTCCCAACTGTTCGAGCTGGAGATCGAGGCGCTGCCCCTGGACTCCGTCCCGTCCCCCGAGGACCCCTCCCCGCCCCCCGGGGACCCCTCCCCCCGGAGCCCCTCCCCCGGGGACCCCTCCGCCGCCGCCGGCGCCGCCGCCTCCAGGAAGCGCCCCTTGGAGAACGGGGGCACCGTCAGCTCCACCTCGCTCAACGGCAGCGCCTCCCCGCCCGCCGGGCCCCCCGCGGCCCCCGGGCCCCCCGCCCCCAAGGCGGCCCGCCGGGACGCCCAGCCCGAGCTCGTCTCCCGCAGGTAACCGGGGCGCCGGGAGGGAGCTGGGGGGGGCGCGCGGCGGGACCCCCGCCTCCGCCCACCCCGCCAAAATCCTCCCCAGCACCAGTTGCGTGGAGGCCCCCGGCGCGGACGACGAGGCCGAAGACCCCCCGGCCGGGGGCCCCCGGGACCCGGCCGCCGACTCGTCCACCCGGGTGGACTCCCCCGGCCACGGGCTGGTCACCAGCTCCCGCTCCAGCCCCCCGCCCGCCCGGCCGCCCCGGCCCTCCAGGCCCCTCGCCCGGCTCTCCGGCGCCTGCAAGGTCAGTTGCGGGGGGGGTCGTCATCCATCATCAGTCGTATTTATTGAGCGCTTCCTGTGTGCAGAGCACTGTGCTAGGCGCTTGGGAAGTCCAAGTTGGCAACATATACAGTCCCTACCCAACAGTGGGCTCACAGTCCAGCCTGCCCCCCGACCGACACCCCCCTGCCACCTCCACCACGCGTCTCCCCTGACTCAAGCGCTCATCGCGCGGGCTTGCGTATTAAGCGATCATTCTGTCTATTCCGACAGCTTTGACGCCCGTCTCCATGTTCTGTTTTGTTGTCCGTCTCCCCCTTCTAATCAGTCAATCAATCAATCGTATTTATTGAGCGCTTACTGTGTGCAGAGCACCCCCTTCTAATCAGTCAATCAATCAATCGTATTTATTGAGCACTTACAGTGTGCAGAGCACCGTACTAAGCGCTTGGGAAGTACAAGGTGGCAATATATAGGACAGTCCCTACCCAACAGTGGGCTCACAGTCTAAAAGGGGGAGACTAGACTGTGAGCCCGTTGTTGGGGGGGGACCGTCTCTATCTGTTGCCGACTTGTACTTCCCAACCGCTTGGTCCACGCAGGAAGCGCTCAATAAATATGACTGAATGGATGAATGAGTCAGAGGTCGCGGGTTCTAATTCTGGCTCCGCCACTCATCGGCTGTGTGTGACCTGGTGCAGGTTGCTTCATTCCTCTGGGCCTCAGAGACCTCATCTGTCAAATGGGAGTTCATTCATGCATCATTCAGTCGTATTTATTGAGCGCCTACTGTGTGCAGAGCACTGTTCTACACGCTTGGAAAATACAATTCGGCGATAGATAACAGTCCCCGCCCGACAAGACTGTGAGCCCACTGTTGGGTAGGGACTGTATATGTTGCCAACTTGTACTTCGCAAGCGCTTAGTACAGTGCTCTGCACACAGTAAGCGTTCAATAAATACGATTTATCGATTGACAACGGGCTTACAGTCGAGAAGGGGGAGAAGACCGCGAGCCCCACGTGGGACAACCTGTTGACCTCATATCCCCCCCCCCCAGGGCTCACAACAGTGCTTGGCACATAGTGAACGCCTCACACATGTCATCGTTAGGGTGATGATGATTTTCTTTCCGCTCCCCCCCAGATGAGCGTGGCGACCCAGTGCGACCCGGAAGAGATCATCGTCCTGTCGGACTCGGACTAGCGACCCTTGACCCCCGACCCCCGGCCGGCCGGGCGGGGGGGTGTGGGGGAGGGGGTTCCCCTGCCTTCTGGTGGGTTTCTTTTAAAAAAAAAAAATAAATGATAAATTTACAAGTTTTTACAAAAAGGAAATAAAAAGAGAATAAAAGTTCTTTTCCTACAGCGGCTGCCGTCTGGTTCCTCCCTGCCTCCCTTCCATCCCGCGGAAGGCCTCGTCCTTCCCAAGCGCTTAGTACAGTGCTCTGCACACAGTATTTATTTTACTCGTACATATCCTATTTTATTTTGTTAGTATGTTTGGTTTTGTTCTCTGTCTCCCCCTTTTAGACTGTGAGCCCTCTGTTGGGTAAGGACTGTCTCTATATGTTGCCAACTTGTACTTCCCAAGCGCTTAGTACAGTGCTCTGCACACAGTAAGCGCTCAATAAATACAATTGATGATGATGATCAGTAAGCGCTCAATAAATACGATTGATTGAATGAATAAATAGGATTGAAGGAATGAAAGCCTTAGGAGACGCTTCAGCCAATCGGTGTGAGGGCGGGGTCCCGGCCGGCCAATGGGAGACCGCGGCGGGGGCGGAGGATGCGGGGATTGGTCGGCGCCTGAAGGGGGCGTGGCTTTGACCAGCGTGTGACGTCAAAGGGGGCGTGGCCGTCGTCCGAGGTGAACGGTGGGAGGGGGAGTTCTGACGCAATGACGTAAAGCGGGCGTGCGCGGCAGCGCCTTTCGGAGCGAGCGTGGTCGTCGTGACGTCACGACGCAGAGGGGGCGCGGCCTCCGCCTTAAAGGGGCCGATGCTCTACCGTCGGCGCTCCGGGGGCGGCGAGAGAAGGCGCCGCCAGGGGGCGCCGGGGGGGCTCTTAAAGGGGCAACGCCGTTACCGGTGGGACCGCGGCCCGGGTCCGCCGCGGGATCGGGCGCGGCGCCTTTAAGGTGGGCGGGGGGCGGGGCGGGGCCGGAGGGAGGAGGGAGACGCTCAAGATGGCGGCGGGAGGGGCCCGGGCTGCGGATCCGGCCGCCGACTGAGGGGCGGGGGGGCCCGGGGGCGCGCCGCCCGGTAAGGGGGCGGGGCGCGCGGGGGGAAGGGGGGCGGGGCCGCCGAAAGGGGGCGCGCGCGGGCGCGGGGGGGGGCTGCCGGAAGTGGGGGGCGGGGCCTGGGGGAGTCGGAGGTCTGAGGGAAACTGAGGCACGCCGGGAGGGGCGGGGTCTGAGCCTGAGGGGGCGGGGCCAATGGCCAGGGGTTTGAAGGCCGGGAGGGGCGGGGCTAAGGACCCTGGGGAGGGGCGACCGGAAGTTGGGGGGCGGGGCCAATTGGCTGGAGGGCGTGAGGGGGCGGGGCTAATGTCGGGACCTGCCGGAAGTTGCGGGGCGGGGCCCGGTCCGGGGGTGACCAATGGTCTGTGGGGTCAGGGGTGTCGGGGGGCGGAGCCTGAAGTTGAGGGGGCGGGGCCAAGGGACGCGACTGGGCGAGGCTTGTCCGATGCTGTGGGCGGGGCGAGTGTCTGTGGCGACCGGAAGTTGGGGGGCGGGGCCGATGGTCGGTGGCCTGAAGGCCGTGAGGGGGCGGGGCTAATGTCAGGACCTGCCGGAAGTTGGGGGGCGGGGCCCGGTCCGGGGGTGACCAATGGTCTCCGGGGTGAGGGATGTTAGGGGGCGGAGCCTGAAGTTGAGGGGGAGGGGCTGCCGGAAGTTGGGGGCGGGGTCAGTGGACGCGAGTGGGCGGGGCGAATGTCTTCGTGACGACCGGAAGTTGGGGGGCGGGGCCAACCCTGAGGGGAGCAGGGACGATGATCTGTGGCCTGGAGGCCGTGAGGGGGCGGGGCTGCCGTCAGCGCCTGCCGGAAGTTGGGGGGCGGGGCCCGGTCCGGGGGTGGCCAATGGTCTGTGGGGTCAGGGGGGTCGGGGGGCGGAGCCTGAAGCTGAGGGGGAGGGGCCAACGGTCTGTGGTCTGAAGGCCGCGAGGGGGCGGGGCTACCGGAAGTTGGGGGCCGGTTAAGGTCCTGAGGGGGTGGGGCCAGTGGCCTGAAGGCCGTTTGGGGGAGAGGCTAAGGACCCCGGAAGCGAAGGGGAGGGGCTACCGGAAGCTGGGGGCGGGGCTAACGGCCTGAAGGCCGTGAGGGGGCGGGGCCGATGTCTTAGGGCCCTACCGGAAGTTGGGGGCGGGGCTAAGGCCCGGGGAGGGGCTACCGGAAGTTGGGGGCCAGTCATGGTCCTGAGGGGGTGGGGCCAGTGGCCTGAAGGCCGTTTGGGGGAGGGGCTAAGGGCCCCGGAAGTGGAGGGGCGGGGCCAACGGCCTGAAGGCCTTGAGGGGGCGGGGCTGATATCTTAGGGCCTACCGGAAGCTGGGGGCGGGGCCTGGAGGCTGTGAGGGGGCGGGGCTGATGTCTTAGGGCCTACCGGAAGTTGGGGGGCGGGGCCAGGGGCACGGAGGCCGTGAGGGGGCGGGGCTGATGATTTAGGGTCTACCGGAAGTTGGGGGCGGGGCCACCGGCCTTTAAGCCGCGAGGGGGCGGGGCTGAAGACGTAGGGCATACCGGAAGTTGGGGGCGGGGCCAATTGCATGAAGGCCGCTAGGTGGAGGGGCTTTTCTGAAACTGGGGGTGGGTCTAATGTCCTAGGGGCTGCCGGAAGTTGGGGGGCGGGGCCAAGACCCTGTGGAGGAGGGGGCGGGGCCAACGGTCTCCGGGCTGAGGGAGGTTGGGGGGCGGGGCTGAGGCCCAGGGGGAGGAGCTGCCGGAAGTTGTGGGGGAGGGGCCTGAGGCTGAGGGGGCGGGGCGAAGGTCCAAGGGCGAGGGGTCACCGGAAGTCGGTGGGTGGGGTAGGGGGGGCTAAGGCCCTGGGGAAGGGGCCACTTCTAGCCGGGGGCGGGGTTAGGGCCTGAGGTTGAAGGGCAGCCGGAAGTTGGAGGGCGTGGGTGGATGCTGAGAGGGAGGGGCTAGGGCCCCGGGTATGGGACAACCGGAAGTCGGAGGGCGTGGCCTGAGGGGGCGGGGAGGACCGCCGGAAGTTGTGGGCGGGGCTAAGGCCCGGGGTGACGGGCTGTCCTAAGTTGGGTGGGGAGGTCACCGGAAGCTGGGGGCGGGGCCTGAGTCTGAGGGGCGGGGCTAAAGAACAAAGCGAAGGTTCACCGGAAGGCGGGGCTAAGGCCCTGGGGAGGGGCCACCGGGTGTTGGGGGCGGGGCTAAGTTTCCTGGGCGCGGAGGCCACCGGAAGTTGGGGCGTGGCCTGAGTCTGAGGGGGCGGGGCTAAGACCCAAAAGGATGGCTCGCCTTAAGTCGGGGGGCGGGGCTAGGTTCGTGGGCAGGGAGGTCACCGGAAGTTGGGGGCCGCACCTGAGCCTGAGGGGGCGGGGCTGAGGCCCAGAGTGCCGGGTCACCGGAAGTCGGGGCGGGGCTAAGGCCCTGGGGAGGGGCCACCGGAAGTTGGGGAGGGGCTGTTTCCTGGGTGAGGAGGCCACCGGAAGTTGGGGGCGGGGCCTAAGCCTGAAGGGGCGGGGCTAAGTTCCTGCGTGGGGAGGCCACCGGATGTTGGGGGTATGGCCTGAGGGGGCGGGGCTAAGGCCCCAAATGTCGGCTCGCCGGAAGCCGGGGGGCGGGGCTAGGTGCCTGGGCGGGGAGGTCGCCGGAAGTTGGGGGCAGCGCCTGAGCCTGAGGGGGCGCGGCTAAGGCCCAAAGCGAGGGTTCACCGGAAGTCGTGGCGGGGCTAAGGCCCTGGGGAGGGGCCACCGGAAGTTGGGGGCGGGGCTGTTTCCTGGGTGAGGGGGCCGCCGGAAGTTGGGGGCGGGGCCCGAGTGAGGGGGCGGGGCTAAGTCCCTGCGTGGGGAGGCCACCGGAAGTTGGGGCATATGGCCTGGGGGGGCGGGGCTAAGGCCTCAAATGATTGGCTTGCCGGAAGTCGGGGGGCGGGGCTAGGTGCCTGGGCGGGGAGGTCGCTGGAAGTTGGGGGCGTTGCCTGACGGGCGGGGCCAAGGCCCCAAACGGTGGCTCGCCGGAAGTCGGGGGGCGGGGCTAGGTGCCTGGGCGGGGAGGTCGCCGGAAGTTGGGGACAGCGCCTGAGCCTGAGGGGGCGGGGCTAAGGCCCAAAGTGCTGAGTCACCGGAAGTCGGGGCGGGGCCGCCGGAAGTTGGGGGGCGGGGCTAAGGCCCCGTCTGAGTTCATTCATTCATTCGTATTTATTGAGCGCCTTCTGTGTGCAGAGCGCTGTGCTGAGCGCTCGGGAAGGACAAGTTGGCAACATCTAGAGACGGTCCCTGCAGGGTAGCGGTTTGGATGGAGAGGAAAGGGCGGATCTTGGCGGTGGGGCGAACGGATGAGCACCCAGTGGGTGCTCAACAAATATGATGGAGTGAATGAATGAGCACCCAGAGGGCGCTCAGCAAATACGATGGAGTGAATGAATGACCACCCAGTGGACGCTCAACAAATACGATGGAGTGAATGAATGAGCACCTAGTAGGCGCTCAACAAATACGATGGAGTGAATGAGCACCTAGTAGGCACTCAACAAATACGATGGAGTGAACGAATGAGCACCTAGTAGGCGCTCAACAAATACGATGGAGCGACTGAATGAGCACCCAATGGGCGCTCAACAAAAGCGATGGAGTGAATGAATGAGCATCCAGTAGGCCCTCAATAAATATGGAGCGAATGAATGAGCACCCAGTGGGCGCTCAACAAATACGATGGAGTGAACGAATGAGCACCCAGTGGGCGCTCAACAAATACGATGGAGTGACTGAATGAGCACCTAAGACCCTCGGTAAATACGATGGAGCGACTGAATGAGCACCCAATGGGCGCTCAACAAATATGATGGAGCGAATGAATGAGGACCCAGTAGGCCCTCAATAAATCTGGAGCGAATGAATGAGCACCCAGTGGGCGCTCAACAAATACGATGGAGTGAATGAATGAGCACCTAGTAGGCACTCAACAAATACGATGGAGTGAACGAATGAGCACCCAATGGGTGCTCAACAAAAGTGATGGAGCGAATGAATGAGGACCCAGTAGGCCCTCAATAAATCTGGAGCGAATGAATGAGCACCCAATGGGCGCTCAACAAATACGATGGAGTGTATGAATGAGCACCCAGTGGGCGCTCAACAAATATGATGGAGTGAGCGAATGAGCACCCAGTAGGTGCTTGGTAAATATGATGGAGTGAACGAATGTGCACCCAATGGGCGCTCAACAAATATGATGGAGTGAATGAATGAGCACCCAGTAGGCACTCAATAAATATGGAGCGAATGAATGAGCACCCAGTGGGCGCTCAACAAATACGATGGAGTGAACGAATGAGCACCCAGTGGGCGCTCAACAAATACGATGGAGCAAATGAATGAGCACCTAGTAGGCACTCGGTAAATGTGATGGAGCGACTGAATGAGCACCCAGTGGGTGCTCAACAAAAACGATGGAGCGAATGAATGAGCACCCAGTAGGCGCTCAATAAAAATGATGGAACGAATGAATGAGCACCCAGTGGGTGCTCAACAAATATGATGGAGTGAATGAATGAGCACCCAGTCAGTGGGTGCCCAACAAATATGATGGAGTGAACAAATGAGCACCTAGTAGGCGCTTGGTAAATACGATGGAGTGACTGAATGAGCACCCAATGGGTGCTCAACAAAAGTGATGGAGCGAATGAATGAGGACCCAGTAGGCCCTCAATAAATCTGGAGCGAATGAATGAGCACCCAGTGGGCGCTCAACAAATACGATGGAGTGAATGAATGAGCACCCAGTGGGCGCTCAGCAAATATGATGGAGTGAACGAATGAGCACCCAGTCAGTGGGTGCCCAACAAATATGATGGAGTGAGCAAATGAGCACCTAGTAGGTGCTTGGTAAATACAATGGAGTGATTGAATGAGCACCCAGTGGGTGCTCAACAAAAACAATGGAGTGAATGAATGAGCACCTGGTGGGTGCTCAACAAATATGATGGAGCGAACGAATGAGCACCCAGTAGGCGCTCAATAAATATGATGGAGTGAATGAATGAGCACCCAGTAGGTGCTCAATAAAAATGATGGAGTGAATGAATGAGCACCCAGTAGGTGCTCAACAGGAATGACGGAGTGAACGAATGAGCACCCAGTGGGCACCCAACAAATATGATGGAGTGAATGAATGAGCACCTAATAGGTGCTCGGTAAATACGATGGAGTGATTGAATGAGCACCCAATGGGCGCTCAACAAAAACGATGGAGCGAACGAATGAGCACCCAGTAGGCACTCAATAAAAATGATGGAGCGAATGAATGAGCACCCAGTGGGCGCTCAACAAATATGATGGAGCGAATGAATGAGCACCTAGTGGGTGCCCAACAAATATGATGGAGTGAATGAATGAGCACCCAACAAATATGATGGAGCGAATGAATGAGCACCTAGTAGGCGCTCGGTAAATACGGTGGGGTGAACGAATGAGCACCCAGTGGGTGCTCAACAAAAACGATGGAGTGAATGAATGAGCACCCAGTAGGCGCTCAATATACAATGGAGCGAATGAATGAGCACCCAGTGGGCGCTCAACAAATATGATGGAGCGAATGAATGAGCACCCAGTGGGTGCTCAACAAATACGATGGAGTGAATGAATGAGCACCCAACAAATATGATGGAGTGAATGAATGTGCACCTAGTAGGTGCTCGGTAAATACGGTGGAGTGAATGAATGAGCACCCAGTGGGTGCTCAACAAATACGATGGAGCGACGAATGAGCACCCGGTGGGCGCTCAATAAATACGATGGAGTGAATGAATGAGCACCCGGTGGGTGCTCAACAAATATGATGGAGCGAATGAATGAGCACCCAGTGGGTGCTCAACAAATACGATGGAGTGATTGAATGAGCACCCAATGGGCGCTCAACAAAAGTGATGGAGTGAACGAATGAGCACCCAGTAGGTGCTCAGTAAATATGATGGAGTGATTGAATGAGCACCCAATGGGCGCTCAACAAATACGATGGAGCGAACGAATGAGCACCTAGTATGCGCTCAACAAATATGATGGAGTGAACGAATGAGCACCCAATGGGCGCTCAACAAATACGATGGAGTGAACGAATGAGCACCCAGTAGGCGCTCAACAGGAATGACGGAGTGAACGAATGAGCACCCAGTAGGCGCTCAACAGATGTGATGGAGCGAATGAATGAGCACCTAGTATGCGCTCAACAAATATGATGGAGTGAACGAATGAGCACCCAGTGGGCGCTCAACAAATACGATGGAGCGAACGAATGAGCACCCGGTGGGCGCTCAACAGGAATGACGGAGTGAACGAATGAGCACCCCGTGGGCGCTCAACAAATATGATGGAGCGAATGAATGAGCACCCAGTGGGTGCTCAACAAAAACGATGGAGTGAATGAATGAGCACCCAGTAGGCGCTCAATAAATACAATGGAGTGAATGAATGAGCACCCAGTGGGTGCCCAGTAAATACGATGGAGTGAACGAATGAGCACCCAGTGGGCACTCAACAAATATGATGGAGTGAATGAATGAGCACCCAGTCAGTGGGCGCCCGACAAATATGATGGAGTGAATGAATGAGCACCTAGTAGGTGCTCGGTAAATACGGTGGAGTGAATGAATGAGCACCCAGTGGGGGCTCAACAAAAACGATGGAGTGAATGAATGAGCACCCAGTAGGCGCTCAATAAATACAATGGAGCGAATGAATGAGCACCCAGTGGGCGCTCAACAAATATGATGGAGTGAATGAATGAGCACCCAGTGGGTGCTCAACAAATACGATGGAGTGATTGAATGTGCACCCAATGGGCGCTCAACAAAAGTGATGGAGTGAACGAATGAGCACCCAGTAGGTGCTCAGTAAATATGATGGAGCGATTGAATGAGCACCCAATGGGCGCTCAACAAATACGATGGAGCGAACGAATGAGCACCCGGTGGGCGCTCAACAGGAATGACGGAGTGAACGAATGAGCACCCGGTGGGCGCTCGGTAAATGCGACGGAGCGACCAAACGAGCACCCAACGGGCGCTCGCCGCCGCGGTGGTCACGCTGTCCTTTTCCGTCCGCAGAGACCCCCGGCCCCCCGCCCCGGCCGGGCGGCCCGGCCCCCCCGCCGGCCGCGGGCGGGGCGGGCGGCCATGGCGGCGGCGATGGCGTCGGCGACGTCGGCCGTGGTGCACGTGTCCTTCCCGGAGGCGACGAGCGGCCTTCTGGAGGCCCTGAACCAGCAGCGCCTGCGGGGCCAGCTGTGCGACGTGTCCATCCGCGTCCAGGGCCGCGAGTTCCGCGCCCACCGGGCCGTGCTGGCCGCCTCGTCGCCCTACTTCCACGACCAGGTGCTGCTGAAGGGCATGACGTCCATCTCGCTGCCCGGCGTCATGGACCCCGGGGCCTTCGAGACGGTCCTGGCCTCGGCCTACACGGGCCGGCTCAGCATGGCGCCCGCCGACGTCGTCAACCTGCTCACGGTGGGCTCCGTCCTGCAGATGTGGCACATCGTGGACAAGTGCACCGAGCTGCTGCGCCAGGGGCGCGCGGCGGGCGCCGCCGCGGCCCGCGCCGACGACGGCCAGTCGCCCAGCAGCAGCAGCAACAACAACAACTACTCCAGCCCCCGCCATCCTGGCGGCGACACCCCCTCGGGGCCCGAGGCCCGCGCGGGCACGGGGGGCCGGGCGCCCGCCGGCGGACCCCCGCGGGCCGCCCTCCGGGAGACGCCCGCCGCCCCGCCGGACGGCCTTGACGACGACCAAGATGGCGACGAAGACGACGACCTGGTGCTGACCTGCGACGACGACGACGACGACAGCGGGCACGTGCCCACCCCGGGCGCGCGGGAGGACCAGGTCCACGTCTGCGAGCCGTCCGACGGCCTGGCGGGCTGCGACGCCGCCCCGGGCGGGCGCCGCTTCCGTCCCGCGCCCGTGCCGCCCACCACCACCATCTTCCCCTCGCCCCCGGCGGCAGAGCCCGGGGGCCCGGGCATCGGCGGCCCGGCCCCGGCGGGCGACGGCGCCAAGGTGTTCCTGTGCCACTGCGGCAAGGCCTTCTCCCACAAGAGCATGCGCGACCGCCACGTCAACATGCACCTCAACCTGCGCCCCTTCGACTGCCCGGTGTGTGCCAAGAAGTTCAAGATGAAGCACCACCTCACCGAGCACATGAAGACCCACACGGGCCTCAAGCCCTACGAGTGCCCCGTCTGCGCCAAGAAGTTCATGTGGCGCGACAGCTTCATGCGCCACCGCGGCCACTGCGAGCGGCGGCACCGGCCCGGGCCCCCCGGCCCCTCCGTCCCCGGCCCGCCCGGTGCCCTCGCCCGGCCCGCCTGGTCGCCCCCCGCCCCCGCCGCCCCCCACAAGGCCGAGCCGGGCTTCAACGGGGGCGGCGGGAGCTAAGCGGGCACGGGGGGCGGGGGGACGCGGTTGCCCCCCCCTTACACACGCTCAGACGGCAACCGGAGAGAGACGCGGGCACAGGCGCGGGCACCGGATGTGTTTTTCCCCCCCCCCTTACAGTCACACAAACGTCGACCAGAGGGAGACGCGGGCACGGGCGCGGGCACGGGATGTGTTTTTCCCCCCCTTTACACACACGCAGACGTCGACCAGAGAGAGACGCGGGCACGGGCGCGGGCACGGGATGTGTTTTTCCCCCCCTTTACACACAATCAAACGTCGACCAGAGAGAGACGCGGGCACGGGCGCGGGCACGGGATGTGCTTTTCCCCCCCTTTACACACACACAAACGTCGACCAGAGAGAGACGCAGGCACGGACATGGGCACGGGATGTGTTTTTCCCCCCCCCCTTACAGTCACACAAACGTCAACCAGAGAGAGACGCGGGCACGGGCGCGGGCACGGGATGTGTTTTTCCCCCCCTTTACACACACGCAAACGTTGACCAGAGAGAGACGCGGGCATGGGCGCGGGCACGGGATGTGTTTTTCCCCCCCTTTACACACGCGCAAACGTTGACCAGAGAGAGACGCGGGCACGGGCACGGGCACGGGATGTGTTTTTCCTCCTTTACACACACGCAAACGTCGACCAGAGAGAGACGCGGGCACGGACGCGGGCACGGGATGTGTTTTTCCCCCCCTTTACACACACGCAAACGTCGACCAGAGAGAGACGCGGGCACAGGCGCGGGCACGGGATGTGTTTTTCCCCCCCTTTACACACACGCAAACGTCGACCAGAGAGAGACGCGGGCACGGGCGCGGGCACGGGATGTGTTTTTCCCCCCCTTACAGTCACACAAACGTCGACCAGAGGGAGACACGGGCACGGGCGCGGGCACGGGATGTGTTTTTCCTCCTTTACACACACGCAAACGTCGACCAGAGAGAGACGCGGGCACAGGCGTGGGCACGGGATGTGTTTTTCCCCCCCCTTACAGTCACACAAATGTCGACCAGAGAGAGACGTGGGCACGGCGGGCGTAGCTACGTGGTTTTCCCCCCTTACACACACAAGTCGACCAGAGAGAGACGCGGGCACGGGCACGGGATGTGTTTTTCCCCCCCTTTACACACACACACAAACGTCGACCAGAAGGAGACACGGGCACGGGTTGTGTTTTTCCCCCCCCTTACACACACACACACAAACGTCGACCAGAGAGAGGCGCGGGCACGGGGGGCATAGCTATGTGGTTTTTCCCCCCCTTACACACAAATGTCGACCACAGAGAGACGTGGGCACGGGTTGTGTTTTTCCCCTTTTTACACACAAGTCGACCAGAGAGAGACGCGGGCACAGGATGTGTTTTTCCTCCTTTACACACACACACACAAACGTCAACCAGAGAGAGACGCGGGCACGGGTTGTGTTTTCCCCCCCTTTGCACACACACAAACGTCGACCAGAGAGAGATGTGGGCACGGGGGGCATCGCTGCATGGATTCCCCCCCTTACACACACACAAACGTCGACCAGAGAGAGACGTGGGCGCGGGCACGGGTTGTGTTTTTCCCCCCTTTACACACACACAAACGTCGACCAGAAGGAGACGCGGGCACGGGTTGTGTTTTTCCCCCCTTTACACACACACACACACACACACACACACACACAAACGTCGACCAGAGAGAGATGCGGGCACGGGGGGCATCGCTGCATGGTTTTGCCCCCCTTACACACACAGACGTCGACCAGAGAGAGATGCGGGCACGGGTTGTGTTTTTCCCCCTTTACACACACACACAAACGTCGACCAGAGAGAGATGCGGGCACGGGTTGTGTTTTTCCCCCCCTTACACACACACACAACCGTCGACCAGAGAGAAACACGGGCACAGGCGTGGGCATGGGTTGTGTTTTTCCCCCCCTTACACACACACAAACGTCGACCAGAGAGAGATGTTGGCACGGGGGGCATCACTGCATGGTTTTGCCCCCCTTACACACACACAAACGTCGACCATAGAGAGAGATGTGGGCACCGGTTGTGTTTTTCCCCCCCCTTACACACACACAAACGTCGACCAGAGAGAGATGTGGGCACGGGTTGTGTTTTTCCACCCCTTACACACACACACAAACGTCGACCAGAGAGAGATGTGGGCACCGGTTGTGTTTCCCCCCCCCCCTTACACACACACACACAAACGTCGACCAGAGAGAGACACAGGTGTGGGCACGGGGTGTGTGTGTGTGTGTGTGTTGATTTGTGGGTTTTCCCCCCTACACACACACACACACACACACACACACACACGTGGACCAGAAAGCCCGTCCGCACAAAGGCAGTGGTATACACACACACACACACACACACACACACAACAAGGCCGCGCGCCTTTCCAGGCCCTCGTTGGGTCCACGGCTCAGACACACACACACACACACACACACACACCAACGCACACGTACACACAAGCCCTGAAAGACACGCAGATACACAACACACACGCAAACCCTGAGACACAGATACACACCGACACACGCACACACAACAGAAGCAAGCCCCGAAGGACACACAGATACACACGCACACACAAACCCTGAGGCACAGATACACACCAACGCCCACACAACAGACACGAGCCCTGAAAGACACACAGATACACACCAACACATGCACACACAAACCCCGAGACACAGATACACGCCAACACACATACACAACAGACGCGAGCTCTGAAAGACACAGATACACACACACACCAGACGCAAGCCCTGAAAGACACAAAGATACACACCAACACATGCGCACACAAACCTTGAGACACAGATACACACCAACACACACGCACACACAACAGACACAAGCCCTGAAAGACACACAGATACACACCAACACACACACACACAACAGGCACAAGCCCTGAAAGACACACAGATACGCACCAACATACGAACACACATACCCTGAGACACAGATGCACACCAGCACACGTGCACACACAACAGACACAAGCCCTGAAAGACACACAGATACACACCAACACACACACATATACCCTGAGACACAGGTACACACACAACACACACACACACAAATCCTGAGACACAGATATACGCACCAACACCCAGGCACACACAAACCCTGACACAAGCCCTGAAAGACACTCAGATACGCACCAACACACACATACCCTGAGACACAGGTACACACACAACACACACACAAACCCTGAGACACAGATATACACACCAACACACAGGCACACACAAACCCTGACACAAGCCCTGAAAGACACTCAGATACACCACAACGCACAGACCCTGGGACACAGATACGCACCAACGCACGTGCACACACCAACCCTGAGACACAGATGCACACACCAATGCACACGTTCGCTCAGCAGACACAAACCCCGATATAGATACACACCGACACACGCACACACAACAGACACAAGCCCAGGCACGCCAACACACGCACACACAACAGACACAAACCCCAAGGCACTCACAGATACACACACCCACAACAGAGACAGGAAACCCTGAGAGACGCACAGATACACATCAACACACGCACACAAATCCTTAGACGTACACAGATACACACCAACACACACACACACACACACACACAAATCCTTAGACACACACAGATACACACCCGCACTCACACAACAGAGTCACAGACCTCAACGCATACACACACGTGGACGTTTGACCCCTGCCAGGGGTTAAGGGGGAGACGCGAGGTTTGGTTTGGAATTTTTATTTGAAATTTTTATTTTATTTTATTATAATTATTATTATTATTTCGTTTTTTTTAAAAATCGGCGATTAAACTATTTATTGGTCTCTTCACTGGGCTCTGCGGGCCACCCGTGTCTCATTGACCCCGGAGGGCGGCCTGGCCTTTCGGCGCTTAGCACAGTGCCCGGGCACCTACTGAGCGCCTCACAGGGACCGGCGTCATCATGCAGGGGAGCCGGGAAGGACCTGGGTTCTAATCCCGCCTCCCCCACCCATCAGCTGTGTGACCTGGGGTAAGTCACTTCCCTTCCCTGGGCCTCAGTGGCCTCCTCTGTCAAATGGGGATGAAGAGTGGGGGGCAACTGGATGGCCTTGTCCCTCCCCCGGCGCTTAGAACAGTGCCTGGCCCGTAGTAAGCGCTTAACCGATGCCTCTAGATGTCTCTTCTCTGGGCCTCAGTTTCCTCAGCTGTAAAATGGGGGTGGAGACTGTGAGGAGCCCCGGGGGGGACGGGGCCTGGGTCCAACCGGATTTGTTTGTCGCCACCCCAGCGCTTAGTACAGTGCCTGCCACAGAGTAAGCGCTTAACAAATACCATTATCTATCTATCTATCTATCTATCTATCTATCTATATCGATCTATCTATCTCTATATCTATCATCTCTATCGATTTATCTATATATCTATCTCTATCTCTTATCGATCTACCTATCCATACCCATCTATCTATACCTATACCTATCTATCTCTATCAATCTATCTAATATCCATCTATCTATATTATTTCTATCTATCTATCTATATCTATCTATCATCTCTATCGATCTACCTATCTCTACCCATCTATCTATACCTATATCTATCTATCTCTATCAATCTATCTAATAGCCATCTGTATTATTTCTATCTATCTATATCTATCTATCATCTCTATCGATCTACCTATCTCTACCCATCTATCTATACCTATATCTGTCTATCTCTATCAATCTATCTAATATCCATCTATCTATATTATTTGTATCTATCTATATCTATCATCTCTATCGATTTATCTATCCATATATTTATCTCTATCTATCTATCTATCTATCTATCTAATCATCTCTATCGATTTATCTATCTATATATCTATCTCTGTCTATCTTATAGATCTACCTATCTCTACCCATCTATTTATACCTATATCTATCTATCTAATATCCATCTATCTATATCTATCCATCTATCTATCATCTCTATTGATTTATCTATCTATATATCTATCTCTGTCTATCTCTTATAGATCTACCTATCTCTACCCATCTATCTATACCTATATCTATCTATCTCAATCTATCTAATATCCATCTATCTATATCTATTATATCTATCGATCTATATCTATCCCGTCTCTGTCGATCTATCTCTGCCCATCTATACCTATATCTATCTCAATTGATCTATCTACATCTATCTATATCTGTCTCTATCTCTACCAATCTATATCTATCATCTATCTAATTTTTTTCTCTGTGCCTCAGTGACCTCATTTGTAAAATGGGGATGAAGCCTGGGAGCCCCACGTAGTTATATATATATATATATATATATATATATATATATATATATATATATATATATATGCACATGTGTGTATGTATATATATGTATATCTATGTACATATGTGTGCGTGTATGTGTATATATATATATATATATATAGAATATACTTTTTTGTTTTCTGTGCCTCAGTTCCCTCATCTGTAAAATGGGGATGAAGCCTGTGAGCCCTATGTGGTTTCATATATATGTGTATGTATGTATGTATGTATATGATTATGATTTTTTTTCCCCTCTGGGCCTCAGTTCCCTCATCTGTAAAACAGGAATGGAGACTAGGCGCCCCAGGTGGTTTTATACATATATAATTTTTCCCTTTGGGCCTCAGTTCCCTCATCTGTAAAATGGGGATGAAGCCTGGGAGCCCCAGGTGGTTTTACATATCTATATATTTTTTTTTCCTCTGGGCCTCAGTTCCCTTATCTGTAAAATGGGGATGAAGCCTGGGAGTCCCACGTGGTTTTATATATATATATATATATATATATTTTTTTTTTCCCTCAGCCTCAGTTCCCTCATCTGTAAAACGGGAATGGAGACTGTGAGCCCCAGGTGGATATATATGTAACTTTTTTTTCCCTCTGGGCCTCAGTTCCCTCATCTGTAAAACGGGATGGAGACTGTGAGCCCAGGTGGTTATATATATATATATATATATATATATATATATATATAAATTTTTTTCCTCTGGGTCTCAGTTCCCTGATCTGTAAAATGGGGATGAAGCCTGGACGCCCCACGTGGTTTTATATATATATATATATAAATATATATATAAAAATATATATATAAATATATATAAATATATATATATATTTTCCTCTGAGCCTCAGTTTCCTCATCTGTAAAACGGGGATGGAGACAGTGAGCCCCAGGTGGTTTTATATATATATATATATAATATAATATATATATACAATTATATATATATATATTTATATATATTTTATAATATATATAATTTTTTTCTTCTGGATCTCAGTTCCCTCATCCGTAAAATGGGGATGAAACCTGGGAGCCACGTGGTTATAAATATATATAATTTCTCAGTTCCCTCATCAGTAAAATGGGGATGAAGCCTGGGAGCCCCACGTGTTTTTATCTATATCTATCTATCTATGTATATAATTTTTTTTCCCTCTCAGCCTCAGTTCCCTCATCTGTAAAATGGGGATGAAGCCTGGGAGCCCCACGTGGTTTTATACATATATATATATATACACGTGGGACAAGGACTGGGGCCAACCTGGTTTGTTTGTCTCCACCCCAGCGTTTAGTACAGTGCCCGGCACGAAGTAAGTGCTTAACAAAACACTTTTCTATCTATAATCTATATCTATCTATCTATCTATCTATCTATCTATATCTATTTCTATCTATCTATATCATCTATCTATCTCCGTCTATCTATCAATCAATATATGAATATATACATTCATTCAATCGTATTTATTGAGCGCTTACTTTGTGCAGAGCACTGGACTAAGCATTTGGGAAGTACAAGTATATATATAAATAAAATAAATAAAATAAGTATATATCAATATATATAAATAAAATGGGAGTTAAGACTGTGGGCCCCACAGGGGACAACCTGATGACCTTGTATTCCCCCCCAGCGCTTAGAACAGTGATTGGCACATAGTAAGCGCTTAACAAACGCCATCATTATTCTATATAATAATATAATTATTAATAATAATTATATAATAATATATTATTCTATATATGTATATGTATACACACACACCTATCCATAATCTCTGCGCCTCAGTTTCCCCCCCATCAAACTGGGATGAAGCCCGTGACCGCGTCCGGCCCGACTGGCCGGTCTCCACCCCGGTGCTTAGTACAGAGCCCGGCACACGGTAGGCCTTAATCAAGCAGCACCATCCTCGTCGTCCCAACAATCAATCAATCAATCAATCGTATTTATTGTGCGCTTACTATGTGCAGAGCACTGTACTAAGCGCTTGGGAAGTCCAACTTGGCAACATCTAGAGACGGTCCCTACCCAACAGCGGGCTCACAGTCTAAAAGGGGGAGACAGAGAACAAAACCAAACATACTAACAAAATAAAATAAATAGAATAGATAGGTACAAGTAAAATAAATAAATAGAGTAATAAATATGTACAAACATATATACATATATACAACAGTGCTTGGCACATAGTAAGCGCTTAATAAATGACATTATTACAGAAACACTGTTGATCAGTGGCGAGATCTCAGGCTTGGGAGTCAGAGGTCATGGGTTCTAATTCTGGCTCCGCCGCTTGTCAGCTGTGGGACTTTGGGCCAGTCACTTTCCTTCTCTGGGCCTCAGTTCCCTCATCTGGAAAATGGGAATGAAGACTGCGAGCACCCCGTGGGGCAACCTGATCACCTTGTCACCTGCCCAGCGCTTAGAACAGTGCTTGGCACCTAGTAAGCGCTTAATAAATGCCATTATTATTATTATTATTAAAATGGGGATGAAAAGTGTGAGCCCCCCAGGGGGACAACCTGATGACCGTGTCACCTCCCCAGCGCTTAGAACAGTGCTTGGCACCTAGTAAGCGCTTAATAAATGCCATTATTATTATTATTATTAAAATGGGGATGAAAAGTGTGAGCCCCCCAGGGGGACAACCTGATGACCGTGTCACCTCCCCAGCGCTTAGAACAGTGCTTGGAATATAGTAAGCAATTAATAAATACCATCATTATTATTATTATTATCATTATTAAAATGGGGATGAAAAGTGCGAGCCCCCCAGGGGGACAACCTGATGACCGTGTCACCTCCCCAGCGCTTAGAACAGTGCTTGGAATATGGTAAGCAATTAATAAGTACCATTATTATTATTATTATCATTATTAAAATGGGGATGAAAAGTGCGAGCCCCCCAGGGGGACAACCTGATGACCGTGTCACCTCCCCAGCGCTTAGAACAGTGCTTGGAATATGGTAAGCAATTAATAAGTACCATTATTATTATTATTATCATTATTAAAATGGGGATGAAAAGTGTGAGCCCCCCAGGGGGACAACCTGATGACCGTGTCACCTCCCCAGCGCTTAGAACAGTGCTTGGAATATGGTAAGCAATTAATAAATACCATCATTATTATTATTATTATCATTATTAAAATGGGGATGAAAAGTGCGAGCCCTCCAGGGGGACAACCTGATGACCCTGTCACCTCCCCAGCGCTTAGAATAGTGCTTGGCACCTAGTAAGTGCTTAATAAACGCCATCATTATCATTATTATTATTAAAATGGGGATGAAAAGTGTGAGCCCCCCAGGGGGACAACCTGATGACCTTGTCACCTCCCCAGCGCTTAGAACAGTGCTTGGAATATAGTAAGCGCTTAATAAATACCATCATCATTATTATTATTAAAATGGGGATGAAAAGTGTGAGCCCCCCAGGGGGACAACCTCATGCCCTTGTCACTTCTCCAGCGTTTAGAACAGTGCTTGGCAGCTAGTAAGTGCTTAATAAACACTATTATTATTATTATTATTACTATTATTAAAATGCGGATGAAAAGTGTGAGCCCCCCAGGGGGACAACCTGATGCCCTTGTCACCTCCCCAGCGCTTAGCACAGTGCTTGGCTCCTACTAAGCGCTTAATAAACGCCATCATTATTATTATTATTAAAATGGGGATGAAAAGTGGGGGACAACCTGATGCCCCTGTCACCTCCCCAGCGCTTAGCACAGTGCTTGGCACCTACTAAAAGCTTAATAAACGCCATCATTATTATTATTATCAAAATGGGGATGAAAAGTGTGAGCCCCCCAGGGGGACAACCTGATGCCCTTGTCACCTCAGCGCGCTTAGAGCAGTGCTTGGCACCTAGTAAGCGCTTAATAAATACCATCATCATTATTATTATTAAAATGGGGATGAAAAGTGTGAGCCTCCCAGGGGGACAACCTGATCGCCGTGTCACCTCCCCAGCGCTTAGAACAGTGCTTGGAACACAGTAAGCGCTTAATAAACACCATGATTATTATTATTATTATTATTATTATTATTAAAATGGGGATGAAAAGTGTGAGCCCCCCAGGGGGACAACCTGATGCCCCTGTCACCTTCCCAGTGCTTAGAATAGTGCTTGGCACATAGTAAGAGCTTAATAAATACCATCATCATTATTATTATTATTAAAATGGGGATGAAAAGTGTGAGCCCCCCAGGGGGACAACCTGATGCCCCTGTCACCTCCCCAGCGCTTAGCACAGTGCTTGGCACCTAGTAACTGCTTAATAAATGCCATTATTATTATTATTATTATTAAAATGGGGATGAAAAGTGTGAGCCCCCCAGGGGGACAACCTGATGCCCTTGTCACCTCCCCAGCGCTTAGCACAGTGCTTGGCACCTACCAAGTGCTTAATAAATACCATCATCATTATTATTATTATTAAAATGGGGATGAAAAGTGTGAGCCCCCCGGGGGGGCAACCTGATGCCCTTGTCACCTCAGCGTGCTTAGAGCAGTGCTTGGCACCTATAGTAAGCGCTTAATAAATACCATCATCATTATTATTATTAAAATGGGGATGAAAAGTGTGAGCCTCCCAGGGGGACAACCTGATCACCGTGTCACCTCCCCAGCGCTTAGAACAGTGCTTGGAACACAGTAAGCGCTTAATAAACACCATTATTATTATTATTATTATTATTATTATTATTATTATTAAAATGGGGATGAAAAGTGTGAGCCCCCCCGGGGGACAACCTGATGCCCCTGTCACCTTCCCAGTGCTTAGAATAGTGCTTGGCACATAGTAAGAGCTTAATAAATACCATCATCATTATTATTATTATTAAAATGGGGATGAAAAGTGTGAGCCCCCCAGGGGGACAACCTGATGCCCCTGTCACCTCCCCAGCGCTTAGCACAGTGCTTGGCACCTAGTAACTGCTTAATAAATGCCATTATTATTATTATTATTATTAAAATGGGGATGAAAAGTGTGAGCCCCCCAGGGGGACAACCTGATGCCCTTGTCACCTCCCCAGCGCTTAGCACAGTGCTTGGCACCTACCAAGCGCTTAATAAATACCATCATCATTATTATTATTATTAAAATGGGGATGAAAAGTGTGAGCCCCCCGGGGGGGCAACCTGATGCCCTTGTCACCTCAGCGCGCTTAGAGCAGTGCTTGGCACCTAGTAAGCGCTTAATAAATACCATCATTATTATTATTATTAAAATGGGGATGAAAAGTGTGAGCCCCCCAGGGGGACAACCTGATGCCCCTGTCACCTCCCCAGCGCTTAGCACAGTGCTTGGCACCTAGTAACTGCTTAATAAATGCCATTATTATTATTATTATTATTATTAAAATGGGGATGAAAAGTGTGAGCCCCCCAGGGGGACAGCCTGATGCCCTTGTCACCTCCCCAGCGCTTAGCACAGTGCTTGGCACCTACCAAGCGCTTAATAAATACCATCATCATTATTATTATTATTAAAATGGGGATGAAAAGTGTGAGCCCCCCGGGGGGGCAACCTGATGCCCTTGTCACCTCAGCGCGCTTAGAGCAGTGCTTGGCACCTAGTAAGCGCTTAATAAATACCATCATCATTATTATTATTAAAATGGGGATGAAAAGTGTGAGCCTCCCAGGGGGACAACCTGATCACCGTGTCACCTCCCCAGCGCTTAGAACAGTGCTTGGAACACAGTAAGCGCTTAATAAACACCATGATTATTATTATTATTATTATTATTATTAAAATGGGGATGAAAAGTGTGAGCCCCCCCGGGGGACAACCTGATGCCCCTGTCACCTTCCCAGTGCTTAGAATAGTGCTTGGCACATAGTAAGAGCTTAATAAATACCATCATCATTATTATTATTATTAAAATGGGGATGAAAAGTGCGAGCCCCTCAGGGGGACAACCTGATGCCCCTGTCACCTCCCCAGCGCTTAGCACAGTGCTTGGCACCTAGTAACTGCTTAATAAATGCCATTATTATTATTATTATTATTAAAATGGGGATGAAAAGTGTGAGCCCCCCAGGGGGACAACCTGATGCCCCTGTCACCTCCCCAGCGCTTAGCACAGTGCTTGGCACCTAGTAACTGCTTAATAAATGCCATTATTATTATTATTATTATTAAAATGGGGATGAAAAGTGTGAGCCCCCCAGGGGGACAGCCTGATGCCCTTGTCACCTCCCCAGCGCTTAGCACAGTGCTTGGCACCTACCAAGCGCTTAATAAATACCATCATCATTATTATTATTATTAAAATGGGGATGAAAAGTGTGAGCCCCCCGGGGGGGCAACCTGATGCCCTTGTCACCTCAGCGCGCTTAGAGCAGTGCTTGGCACCTAGTAAGCGCTTAATAAATACCATCATCATTATTATTATTAAAATGGGGATGAAAAGTGTGAGCCTCCCAGGGGGACAACCTGATCACCGTGTCACCTCCCCAGCGCTTAGAACAGTGCTTGGAACACAGTAAGCGCTTAATAAACACCATGATTATTATTATTATTATTATTATTATTATTATTAAAATGGGGATGAAAAGTGTGAGCCCCCCCGGGGGACAACCTGATGCCCCTGTCACCTTCCCAGTGCTTAGAATAGTGCTTGGCACATAGTAAGAGCTTAATAAATACCATCATCATTATTATTATTATTAAAATGGGGATGAAAAGTGCGAGCCCCTCAGGGGGACAACCTGATGCCCCTGTCACCTCCCCAGCGCTTAGCACAGTGCTTGGCACCCAGTAAGCGCTTAATAAACGCCATCATTATTATTATTATTAAAATGAGGATGAAAAGTGTGAGCCCCCCAGGGGGTCAACCTGATCACCTTGTCACCTCCCCAGCGCTTAGAACAGTGCTTGGCACCTAGTAAGCGCTTAATAAATACCATCATTATTATTATTATTTTCATTATTAAAATGGGGATGAAAAGTGTGAGCCCCCCCGGGGGACAACCTGATGCCCCCGTCACCTCCCCAGCGCTTAGCACAGTGCTTGGCACCTAGTAAGCGCTTAATAAACGCCACCATTATTATTATTATTATTAATTGGGATGTGGAGGGGGAGGGCCCTGGGCCCACTTCCCCAAAAGAAGAGGGGGGATTCCCGCCCGTTGGCGGGAAAATGAAAGTGAAAGAGGAAGGTAGGCCCCGGCCTGGGACTGTACTGGACGTTCACCCTCATCCTCCTCTTCCTCTCTGTCCTGCACCATGGCCACCCTGGCCTTGCTACTGGCCGCCTCCGCCGTCCTCCTGGGTAAGGAGAGACCCCCTCCCCACCCCCAGAGACCCCCAGAGACCCCCCCATTCATCCATTCCTTCATCCCACCGTATTTATTGAGCGCTTCCTGTGTGCAGAGCACTGTACTAAGCGCTTGGGAAGTCCCCAAGTTGGCCCAGGAGGCCTTCCCAGATTGAGCCCCCTTTTTCCTCCCCATCCCCCCGGCCTTACCCCCTTCCCCTCCCCACAGCGCCTGTATATGATTATACAGATTATATATATATATAATATATATATATATATATATTATATATATGATTATACAGTAAGCGCTCAATAAATACGATTGATTGATGATTGACTTGACCCCTGTCCCCATGTCCACAGCACCTGTATAGACGTTTGGATGGATTGATTACTCTATTTATTTTACTTGTATTTATTCATTCCCCTCTGCCTTACCCCCTTCCCCTCCCCACAGCGCCTGTATATGATTATACAGATTATATATATATATGATTATACAGTAAGCGCTCAATAAATGCGATTGATTGATGATTGACTTGACCCCTGTCCCCATGTCCACAGCACCTGTATAGACGTTTGGATGGATTGATTACTCTATTTATTTTACTTGTATTTATTCATTCCCCTCTGCCTTACCCCCTTCCCCTCCCCACAGCGCCTGTATATGATTATACAGATTATATATATATAATATATATATATTATTATATATATATGATTATACAGTAAGCGCTCAATAAATACGATTGATTGATGATTGACTTGACCCCTGTCCCCATGTCCACAGCACCTGTATAGACGTTTGGATGGATTGATTACTCTATTTATTTTACTTGTATTTATTCATTCCCCTCTGCCTTACCCCCTTCCCCTCCCCACAGCGCCTGTATATGATTATACAGATTATATATATATAATATATATATATTATTATATATATATGATTATACAGTAAGCGCTCAATAAATACGATTGATTGATGATTGACTTGACCCCTGTCCCCATGTCCACAGCACCTGTATTGACGTTTGGATGGATTGATTACTCTATTTATTTTACTTGTATTTATTCATTCCCCTCTGCCTTACCCCCTTCCCCTCCCCACAGCGCCTGTATATGATTATACAGATTATATATATATAATATATATTTATTATTATATATATATGATTATACAGTAAGCGCTCAATAAATACGATTGATTGATGATTGACTTGACCCCTGTCCCCATGTCCACAGCACCTGTATAGACGTTTGGATGGATTGATTACTCTATTTATTTTACTTGTATTTATTCATTCCCCTCTGCCTTACCCCCTTCCCCTCCCCACAGCGCCTGTATATGATTATACAGATTATATATATATAATATATATATATTATTATATATATATGATTATACAGTAAGCGCTCAATAAATACGATTGATTGATGATTGACTTGACCCCTGTCCCCATGTCCACAGCACCTGTATAGACGTTTGGATGGATTGATTACTCTATTTATTTTACTTGTATTTATTCATTCCCCTCTGCCTTACCCCCTTCCCCTCCCCACAGCGCCTGTATATGATTATACAGATTATATATATATAATATATATATATTATTATATATATATGATTATACAGTAAGCGCTCAATAAATACGATTGATTGATGATTGACTCGACCCCTGTCCCCATGTCCACAGCACCTGTATAGACGTTTGGATGGATTGATTATTTATTTTACTTGTATTTATTCATTCCCCCTGCCCTACCCCCTTCCCCTCCCCACAGTGCCTGTATATGATTATACAGATTATATATATATAATATATGTATATTATTATATATATATGATTATACAGTAAGCGCTCAATAAATACGATTGATTGATGATTGACTTGACCCCTGTCCCCATGTCCACAGCACCTGTATAGACGTTTGGACGGATTGATTACTCTATCAATCAATCAATCAATCAATCGTATTTATTGAGCGCTTATTATGTGCAGAACACTGTACTAAGCGCTTGGGAAGTACAAATTGGCAACACATAGAGATGGTCCCTACCCAACAGTGGGCTCATAGTCTAAAAGTTATTTTACTTGTATTTATTCATTCCCCCCTGCCTTACCCCCTTCCCCTCCCCACAGCGCCTGTATATGATTATACAGATTATATATATATATATAATATATATATTATTATATATATATGATTATACAGTAAGCGCTCAATAAATACGATTGATTGATGATTGACTTGACACCTGTCCCCATGTCCACAGCACCTGTATAGACGTTTGGACAGATTGATTACTCTATTTCTTTTACTTGTATTTATTCATTCCCCCCTGCCTTACCCCCTTCCCCTCCCCACAGCGCCTGTATATGATTATACAGATTATATATATAATATATATATATTATATATATGATTATACAGTAAGCGCTCAATAAATACGATTGATTGATGATTGACTTGACCCCTGTCCCCATGTCCACAGCACCTGTATAGATGTTTGGACGGATTGATTACTCTATTTATTTTACTTGTATTTATTCATTCCCCCCTGCCTTACCCCCTTCCCCTCCCCACAGCGCCTGTATATGATTATACAGATTATATATATATATAATATATATATATATTATTATATATATATGATTATACAGTAAGCGCTCAATAAATACGATTGATTGATGATTGACTCGACCCCTGTCCCCATGTCCACAGCACCTGTATAGACGTTTGGATGGATTGATTACTCTATTTATTTTACTTGTATTTATTCATTCCCCCTGCCCTACCCCCTTCCCCTCCCCACAGCGCCTGTATATGATTATACAGATTATATATATATATATATATATAATATATATATATATTATTATATATATATGATTATACAGTAAGCGCTCAATAAATACGATTGATTGATGATTGACTTGACACCTGTCCCCATGTCCACAGCACCTGTATAGACGTTTGGACGGATTGATTACTCTATTTCTTTTACTTGTATTTATTCATTCCCCCCTGCCTTACCCCCTTCCCCTACCCACAGCGCCTGTATATGATTATACAGATTATATATATATATATAATATATATATATTATTATATATATATGATTATACAGTAAGCGCTCAATAAATACGATTGATTGATGATTGACTTGACACCTGTCCCCATGTCCACAGCACCTGTATAGACGTTTGGACGGATTGATTACTCTATTTCTTTTACTTGTATTTATTCATTCCCCCCTGCCTTACCCCCTTCCCCTACCCACAGCGCCTGTATATGATTATACAGATTATATATATATATATATAATATATATATTATTACATATATATGATTATACAGTAAGCGCTCAATAAATACGATTGATTGATGATTGACTTGACACCTGTCCCCATGTCCACAGCACCTGTATAGACGTTTGGATGGATTGATTACTCTATTTATTTTACTTGTATTTATTCATTCCCCCTGCCCTACCCCCTTCCCCTCCCCACAGTGCCTGTATATGATTATACAGATTATATATATATAATATATGTATATTATTATATATATATATATATGATTATACAGTAAGCGCTCAATAAATACGATTGATTGATGATTGACTTGACCCCTGTCCCCATGTCCACAGCACCTGTATAGACGTTTGGACGGATTGATTACTCTATCAATCAATCAATCAATCAATCGTATTTATTGAGCGCTTATTATGTGCAGAACACTGTACTAAGCGCTTGGGAAGTACAAATTGGCAACACATAGAGATGGTCCCTACCCAACAGTGGGCTCATAGTCTAAAAGTTATTTTACTTGTATTTATTCATTCCCCCCGCCTTACCCCCTTCCCCTCCCCACAGCGCCTGTATATGATTATACAGATTATATATATATATATATAATATATATATTATTATATATATATGATTATACAGTAAGCGCTCAATAAATACGATTGATTGATGATTGACTCGACCCCTGTCCCCATGTCCACAGCACCTGTATAGACGTTTGGACGGATTGATTACTCTATTTATTTTACTTGTATTTATTCATTCCCCCCTGCCTTACCCCCTTCCCCTCCCCACAGCGCCTGTATATGATTATACAGATTATATATATATATATATAATATATATATATTATTATATATATATGATTATGCAGTAAGCGCTCAATAAATACGATTGATTGATGATTGACTTGACCCCTGTCCCCATGTCCACAGCACGTGTATAGACGTTTGGACGGATTGATTACTCTATTTATTTTACTTGTATTTATTCATTATTCTATTTATTTTGTGAATGATGTGCGTCTACCTTCAATTCTATTTGCTCTGACGACTTGGACTTCCCAAGCGCTTAGTACAGTGCTCTGCACACAGCAAGCGCTCAATAAATACGATTGATTGATTGATGGATTGACTTGACCCCTGTCCCCATGTCCACAGCACCTGTATAGATGTTTGGACGGATTGATTACTCCATTTATTTTACTTGTATTTATTCATTATTCTATTTATTTTGTTAATGATGTGCCTCTACCTTCAATTCTGTTTGCTCTGACGACTTGGACTTCGCAAGCGCTTAGTACAGTGCTCTACACACAGGAAGCGCTCAATAAATACAATTGATTGATTGATTGATTGATTGATTATAGATGTTTGGACGGATTGATTACTCTATTTATTTTACTTGTATTTATTCATTATTCTATTTATTCGATTGATTGATTATAGATGTTTGGACGGATTGATTACTCTATTTTACTTGTATTTATTCATTATTCTATTTATTTTGTTAATGATGTGCGTCTACCTTCAATTCTGTTTGCTCTGACGACTTGGACTTGGACTTCCCAAGCGCTTAGTACAGTGCTCTGCACACAGCAAGCGCTCAATAAATACGATTGATTGATTGATTGACTTGACACCTGTCCCCATGTGCACAGCACCTGTATAGATGTTTAGACGGATCGATTACTCTATTAATTTCACTTGTATTTATTCATTATTCTATTTATTTTGTTAATGATGTGCGTCTACCTTCAATTCTATTTGCTCTGACAACTTGGACTTGTACTTCCCAAGCGCTTAGTACAGTGCTCTGCACACAGCAAGCGCTCAATAAATACGACTGATTGATTGATGGATTGACTTGACACCTGTCCCCATGTCCACAGCACCTGTATAGGATTATACAGATTGATTACTCTATCTATTTTACTTGTATTTATTCATTATTCTATTTATTTTGTTAATGATGTGCGTCTACCTTCAATCCTATTTGCTCTGACGACTTGGACTTCCCAAGCGCTTAATACAGTGCCCTGCACACAGTAAGCGCTCAATAAATACGACTGATTGATTGATGGATTGACTTGACCCCTGTCCCCATGTCCACAGCACCTGTATAGGATTATACAGATTGATTACTCTATTTTATTATTCTATTTATTTTGTTAATGATGTGCGTCTACCTTCAATTCTGTTTGCTCTGACGACTTGGACTTGGACTTCCCAAGCGCTCAGTACAGTGCTCTGCACATAGTAAGCGCTCAATAAATAAGATTGAAGGAATGAATGGATAAAAGGGTAACAATCCCTTCCCTCCCCAGACTTGTCCCTCCCTTCGTCCCCTCCCCAAATTGGACCTTCTCCCCTTTCCTTCCCCCCTCCCCAGACGTCATCCATTCAATCATCCTATTTATTGAGCGCTTACTGAGTTCAGAGCACTGTACTGAGCGCTTGGGAAGGCCAGGCCTGACCACCCCTCCAAGTTGGGACCCTCTCCCCTTTCTTTCCCCCTCCCCAGACTTCCTCCATTCAATCATGCTATTTATTGAGCGCTTACTGAGTGCAGAGCACTGTACTGAGCGCTTGGGAAGGCCAGGCCTGACCACCCCTCCAAGTTGGGACCCTCTCCCCTTCCCTTCCCCCCCTCCCCAGACTTCCTCCATTCAATCATCCTATTTATTGAGCGCTTACTGAGTGCAGAGCACTGTACTGAGCGCTTGGGAAGGCCAGGCCTGACCACCCCTCCAAGTTGGGACCCTCTCCCCTTCCCTTCCCCCCTCCCCAGATGTCATCCATTCAATCATCCTATTTATTGAGCGCTTACTGAGTGCAGAGCACTGTACTGAGCGCTTGGGAAGGCCAGGCTTGACCACCCCTCCAAGTTGGGACCCTCTCCCCTTTCCTCCCTCCCTCCCCAGACGTCATCCATTCAATCATCCTATTTATTGAGCGCTTACTGAGTTCAGAGCACTGTACTGAGCGCTTGGGAAGGCCAGGCCTGACCACCCCTCCAAGTTGAGACCCTCTCCCCTTTCTTTCCCCCTCCCCAGACTTCCTCCATTCAATCATGCTATTTATTGAGCGCTTACTGAGTGCAGAGCACTGTACTGAGCGCTTGGGAAGGCCAGGCCTGACCACCCCTCCAAGTTGGGACCCTCTCCCCTTCCCTTCCCCCCTCCCCAGACTTCCTCCATTCAATCATCCTATTTATTGAGCGCTTACTGAGTGCAGAGCACTGTACTGAGCGCTTGGGAAGGCCAGGCCTGACCACCCCTCCAAGTTGGGACCCTCTCCCCTTCCCTTCCCCCCTCCCCAGATGTCATCCATTCAATCATCCTATTTATTGAGCGCTTACTGAGTGCAGAGCACTGTACTGAGCGCTTGGGAAGGCCAGGCTTGACCACCCCTCCAAGTTGGGACCCTCTCCCCTTTCCTCCCTCCCTCCCCAGACGTCATCCATTCAATCATCCTATTTATTGAGCGCTTACTGAGTTCAGAGCACTGTACTGAGCGCTTGGGAAGGCCAGGCCTGACCACCCCTCCAAGTTGAGACCCTCTCCCCTTTCTTTCCCCCTCCCCAGACTTCCTCCATTCAATCATGCTATTTATTGAGCGCTTACTGAGTGCAGAGCACTGTACTGAGCGCTTGGGAAGGCCAGGCTTGACCACCCCTCCAAGTTGGGACCCTCTCCCCTTCCCTTCCCCCCTCCCCAGATGTCATCCATTCAATCATGCTATTTATTGAGCGCTTACTGAGTGCAGAGCACTGTACTGAGCGCTTGGGAAGGCCAGGCTTGACCACCCCTCCAAGTTGGGACCCTCTCCCCTTCCCTTCCCCCCTCCCCAGATGTCATCCATTCAATCATGCTATTTATTGAGCGCTTACTGAGTGCAGAGCACTGTACTGAGCGCTTGGGAAGGCCAGGCTTGACCACCCCTCCAAGTTGGGACCCTCTCCCCTTT
The DNA here is from genome assembly GCF_015852505.1 of Tachyglossus aculeatus. Lineage (NCBI taxonomy): Eukaryota > Metazoa > Chordata > Mammalia > Monotremata > Tachyglossidae > Tachyglossus > Tachyglossus aculeatus. Next base: position 1,067,092 of record NW_024044842.1, on the reverse strand, counting down.
CTTTCCCCCTCCCCAGACTTCCTCCATTCAATCATGCTATTTATTGAGCGCTTACTGAGTGCAGAGCACTGTACTGAGCGCTTGGGAAGGCCAGGCCTGACCACCCCTCCAAGTTGGGACCCTCTCCCCTTCCCTTCCCCCCTCCCCAGACTTCCTCCATTCAATCATCCTATTTATTGAGCGCTTACTGAGTGCAGAGCACTGTACTGAGCGCTTGGGAAGGCCAGGCCTGACCACCCCTCCAAGTTGGGACCCTCTCCCCTTCCCTTCCCCCCTCCCCAGATGTCATCCATTCAATCATCCTATTTATTGAGCGCTTACTGAGTGCAGAGCACTGTACTGAGCGCTTGGGAAGGCCAGGCTTGACCACCCCTCCAAGTTGGGACCCTCTCCCCTTTCCTCCCTCCCTCCCCAGACGTCATCCATTCAATCATCCTATTTATTGAGCGCTTACTGAGTTCAGAGCACTGTACTGAGCGCTTGGGAAGGCCAGGCCTGACCACCCCTCCAAGTTGAGACCCTCTCCCCTTTCTTTCCCCCTCCCCAGACTTCCTCCATTCAATCATGCTATTTATTGAGCGCTTACTGAGTGCAGAGCACTGTACTGAGCGCTTGGGAAGGCCAGGCTTGACCACCCCTCCAAGTTGGGACCCTCTCCCCTTCCCTTCCCCCCTCCCCAGATGTCATCCATTCAATCATGCTATTTATTGAGCGCTTACTGAGTGCAGAGCACTGTACTGAGCGCTTGGGAAGGCCAGGCTTGACCACCCCTCCAAGTTGGGACCCTCTCCCCTTCCCTTCCCCCCTCCCCAGATGTCATCCATTCAATCATGCTATTTATTGAGCGCTTACTGAGTGCAGAGCACTGTACTGAGCGCTTGGGAAGGCCAGGCTTGACCACCCCTCCAAGTTGGGACCCTCTCCCCTTTCTTTCCCCCTCCCCAGACTTCCTCCATTCAATCATGCTATTTATTGAGCGCTTACTGAGTGCAGAGCACTGTACTGAGCGCTTGGGAAGGCCAGGCCTGACCACCCCTCCAAGTTGGGACCCTCTCCCCTTCCCTTCCCCCCTCCCCAGACTTCCTCCATTCAATCATCCTATTTATTGAGCGCTTACTGAGTGCAGAGCACTGTACTGAGCGCTTGGGAAGGCCAGGCCTGACCACCCCTCCAAGTTGGGACCCTCTCCCCTTCCCTTCCCCCCTCCCCAGATGTCATCCATTCAATCATCCTATTTATTGAGCGCTTACTGAGTGCAGAGCACTGTACTGAGCGCTTGGGAAGGCCAGGCTTGACCACCCCTCCAAGTTGGGACCCTCTCCCCTTTCCTCCCTCCCTCCCCAGACGTCATCCATTCAATCATCCTATTTATTGAGCGCTTACTGAGTTCAGAGCACTGTACTGAGCGCTTGGGAAGGCCAGGCCTGACCACCCCTCCAAGTTGAGACCCTCTCCCCTTTCTTTCCCCCTCCCCAGACTTCCTCCATTCAATCATGCTATTTATTGAGCGCTTACTGAGTGCAGAGCACTGTACTGAGCGCTTGGGAAGGCCAGGCTTGACCACCCCTCCAAGTTGGGACCCTCTCCCCTTCCCTTCCCCCCTCCCCAGATGTCATCCATTCAATCATGCTATTTATTGAGCGCTTACTGAGTGCAGAGCACTGTACTGAGCGCTTGGGAAGGCCAGGCTTGACCACCCCTCCAAGTTGGGACCCTCTCCCCTTCCCTTCCCCCCTCCCCAGATGTCATCCATTCAATCATCCTTTTTATTGAGCGCTTACTGAGTTCAGAGCACTGTACTGAGCGCTTGGGAAGGCCAGGCCTGACCACCCCTCCAAGTTGGGACCCTCTCCCCTTCCCTTCCCCCCTCCCCAGACTTCCTCCATTCAATCGTGCTATTTATTGAGCGCTTACTGAGTGCAGAGCACTGTACTGAGCGCTTGGGAAGTATAGACTTGGCCCCCTCCCCCTGTCCTCCAAGCTGGGACCCCTCCTCTCCCCACCCCCAGCAGCTCCCCAGACTTACAATAATAATAATAATAATAATGATAATAATAATAATAATAATAATAATGATGATGGTATTTGTCCACCCCCAGCACCTCCCCAGACTTACAATAATAATAACAATAATAATGATAATAATAATAATAATAATAATGGTATTTGTCCACCCCCAGCACCTCCCCAGACTTACAATAATAAGAATGATAATAATGATAATAATAATAATAATAATAATGATGGTATTTGTCCACCCCCAGCACCTCCCCAGACTTACAATAATAATAATAATAATAATAATAATAATAATAATATTTGCCCACCCCCAGCACCTCCCCAGACTTACAATAATAATAATCATCATAATAATAGTATTTGTCCACCCCCAGCACCTCCCCAGACTTACAATAATAATAATAATAATAATAATAATAATAGTATTTGTCCACCCCCAGCACCTCCCCAGACTTACAATAATAATAATAATAATAATAATTATGATGATGGTATTTGTTCTAAGCGCCGGGGAGGTTACAGGGTGATTAGGTTGTCCCACATGGGGCTCACAGTCTTCACCCCCACTTTAATAATAATAATAATGATAGTAATGACGGTATTTGTTGAGCGCTTACTATGTGCCAAGCACTGTTCTAAGCGCTGGGGAGGTTACAGGGTGATCAGGTTTTGGGGCTCACAGTCTTCACCCCCATTTTAATAATAATAATAATGATAATAATGATGGTATTTGTTGAGCGCTTACTATGTGCCAAGCACTGTTCTAAGCGCTGGGGAGGTTACAAGGTGATCAGGTTTGGGGGCTCACAGTCTTCACCTCCATTTTAATAATAATAATAATAATGATAATAATGACGGTATTTGTTGAGCGCTTACTATGTGCCAAGCACTGTTCTAAGCACTGGGGTTGACACAAGGCGATCAGGTTGTGCCACATGGGGCTTACAGTCTTCATCCCCATTTTCCAGATGAGGGAACTGAGGCCCAAAGAATAGTAATAATAATAATAATAATAATGGTATTTATTAAGCGCATACTATGTGCCAAGCACTGTTCTAAGCGCTGGGGTAGACACAAAGAGATCAGGTTGTCCCACATGGGGTTCACAGTCTTCATCCCCATTTTCCAGATGAGGGAACTGAGGCCCAAAGAATAGTAATAATAATAATAATAATGGTATTTATTAAGCGCATACTATGTGCCAAGCACTGTTCTAAGCGCTGGGGTAGACACAAAGAGATCAGGTTGTCCCACGGGGGGTTCACAGTCTTCATCCCCATTTTCCAGATGAGGGAACTGAGGCCCAAAGAATAGTAATAATAATAATAATAATGGTATTTATTAAGCGCATACTATGTGCCAAGCACTGTTCTAAGCGCTGGGGTAGACACAAAGAGATCAGGTTGTCCCACGGGGGGTTCATAGTCTTCATCCCCATTTTACAGATGAGGGAACTGAGGCCCAAAGAATAGTAATAATAATAATAATAATGGTATTTATTAAGTGCATACTATGTGCCAAGCACTGTTCTAAGCGCTGGGGTAGACACAAGGCGATCAGGTTTTCCCACGTGGGGTTCACAGTCTTCATCCCCATTTTACAGATGAGGGAACTGAGTCCCAAAGAATAGTAATAATAATAATAATGATGATGATGGTATTTATTAAGCGCTTACTATGTGCCAAGCACTGTTCTAAGCGCTGGGGTAGACACAAGGCGATCAGGTTGTCCCACGGGGGGTTCACAGTCTTCATCCCCATTTTACAGATGCGGGAACTGAGTCCCAAAGAATAGTAATAATAATAATAATGATGATGTTGGTATTTATTAAGCGCATACTATGTGCCAAGCACTGTTCTAAGCGCTGGGGTAGACACAAGGCGATCAGGTTGTCCCACGGGGGGTTCACAGTCTTCAGCCCCATTTTCCAGATGAGGGAACTGAGGCCCAAAGAATAGTAATAATAATAATAATAATAATGATGTTGGTATTTATTAAGCGCTTACTATGTGCCAAGCACTGTTCTAAGCGCTGGGGTAGACACAAGGCGATCAGGTTGTCCCACGGGAGGTTCCCAGTCTTCATCCCCATTTTACAGATGAGGGAACTGAGGCCCAAAGAATAGTAATAATAATAATAATAATAATAATAATAATGGTATTTATTTAGTGCATACTATGTGCCAAGCACTGTTCTAAGCGCTGGGGTAGACACAAGGCGATCAGGTTGCCCCACGGGGGGTTCACAGTCTTCATCCCCATTTTCCAGATGAGGGAACTGAGGCCCAAAGAATAGTAATAATAGTAATAATAATAATAATAATAATAATAATAATAATAATAATAATAATAATGATGGTGGTATTTATTAAGTGCATACTATGTGCCAAGCACTGTTCTAAGCGCTGGGGTAGACACAAGGCGATCAGGTTGTCCCACGGGGGGTTCACAGCCTTCAGCCCCATTTTCCAGATGAGGGAACTGAGGCCCAAAGAATAGTAATAATAATAATAATAATAATGATGTTGGTATTTATTAAGCGCTTACTATGTGCCAAGCACTGTTCTAAGCGCTGGGGTAGACACAAGGCGATCAGGTTGTCCCACGGGAGGTTCCCAGTCTTCATCCCCATTTTACAGATGAGGGAACTGAGGCCCAAAGAATAGTAATAATAATAATAATAATAATGATGTTGGTATTTATTAAGCGCTTACTATGTGCCAAGCACTGTTCTAAGCGCTGGGGTAGACACAAGGCGATCAGGTTGCCCCACGGGGGGTTCACAGTCTTCATCCCCATTTTCCAGATGAGGGAACTGAGGCCCAAAGAATAGTAATAATAGTAATAATAATAATAATAATAATAATAATAATAATAATAACGATGGTGGTATTTATTAAGTGCATACTATGTGCCAAGCACTGTTCTAAGCGCTGGGGTAGACACAAGGCGATCAGGTTGTCCCACGGGGGGTTCCCAGTCTTCATCCCCATTTTCCAGATGAGGGAACTGAGGCCCAAAGAATAGTAATAATAATAATAATAATAATAATAATAATAATAATGATGTTGGTATTTATTAAGCGCATACTATGTGCCAAGCACTGTTCTAAGCGCTGGGGTAGACACAAGGCGATCAGGTTGTCCCACATGGGGCTCCCAGTCTTCAGCCCCATTTTCCAGATGAGGGAACTGAGGCCCAAAGAATAGTAATAATAATAATAATAATGATGATGGTATTTATTAAGCGCTTACTATGTGCCAAGCACTGTTCTAAGCGCCGGGGTAGACACAAGGTGATCAGGTTGTCCCACGTGGGGCTCCCAGTCTTCAGCCCCATTTGACAGATGAGGGAACTGAGGCCCAGAGAAGTGAAGTGACCGGCCCAAAGTCACCCAGCTGACAGGTGGCGGAGCCGGGATTCGAATCCACGACCTCTGACTCCCGAGCCCGGGCTCTTTCCACTGAGACACGCTGCTTCCCAATGACCTCTTGACCCCTGACCCCTGACCCCGGGATATGACCTCTCCTCCAGGCTGGGGGACCCCCCCTTCCCCTCGCCCCCTCCCCGGAATTGACCCTTGACCCCTGACCCCTGACCCCTCTCCCCATCCCCTCCCATTGAGCAGCGTGGCTCAGCGGAAAGAGCCGGGGCTTGGGAGTCCGAGGTCATGGGTTCGAATCCCGGCTCCGCCACCTGTCAGCTGGGTGACTTTGGCCAAGTCGCTTCACTTCTCTGGGCCTCAGTTCCCTCACCTGTAAAATGGGGATGAAGACCGGGAGTCCCCCGTGGGACAACCTGATCACCTTGTAACCTCCCCAGCGCCTAAGAACAGTGCTTTGCACATAGTAAGCGCTTAATAAATGCCATCATCATCATTATTATTATTATTATTATTAGCACAGTGCTTTGCACATAGTAAGTGCTTAATAAATGCCATTATTATTATTATTATTATTATTATTAGAACAGTGCTTTGCACATAGTAAGTGCTTAATAAATGCCATTATTATTATTATTATTAGAACAGTACTTTGCACATAGTAAGTGCTTAATGAATGCCATTATTATTATTATTATTAGAACAGTGCTTTGCACATAGTAAGCGCATAATAAATGCCATCATTATTTTTATCATTATTATTAGAACAGTGGTTTGCACATAGTAAGCGCTTAATAAATGCCATTATTATGATTAGAACAGTGCTTTGCACAAAGTAAGCACTTAATAAGTGCCATTATTATTATTATTATTAGAACAGTGCTTTGCACATAGTAAGCGCTTAATAAATGCCATTATTATTATTAGAACAGTGCTTTGCACATAGTAAGTGCTTAATAAATGCCATCATCATTATTATTATTATTATTATTAGAACAGTGCTTTGCACACAGTAAGTGCTTAATAAATGCCATCATTATCATTATTATTATTATTATTCCTCATTCCCCTGACTCCGTCCCCAGACTTGACCCCCTGACCCCTGACCCTTGACCCCTCCTGTGGTGGGACTCCTCCTCAGACCTGACCCCCTGACCCCTGACCCCTCCTCAGGCTTGACCCCTGACCCCTCCTGTGGTGGGCCTCCTCCTCAGACCTGACCCCCTGACCCCCGACCCCTCCTCAGACTTGACCCCTGACCCCTGGCCCCTCCTGTGGTGGGCCTCCTCCTCAGATTTGACCCCCTGACCCCTGACCCCTCCTCAGACTTGACCCCTGACCCCTCCTGTGGTGGGACTCCTCCTCAGACTTGACCCCCTGACCCCTGACCCCCCTGTGGTGGGCCTCCTCCTCAGACCTGACCCCTGACCCCTCCTCAGACTTGATCCCCTGACCCCTGACCCCTCCTGTGGTGGGACTTCTCCTCAGACTTGACCCCCTGACCCCTGACCCCTCCCGTGGTGGGCCTCCTCCTCAGACCTGACCCCTGACCCCTCCTCAGACTTGACCCCCTGACCCCTGACCCCTCCTGTGGTGGGACTCCTCTTCAGACTTGACCCCCTGACCCCTGACCCCTCCTCAGACTTGACCCCTGACCCCTGACCCCTCCTGTGGTGGGACCCCTCCTCAGACCTGACCCCTGACCCCTTCTGTGGTGGGACTCCTCCTCAGACTTGACCCCCTGACCCCTGACCCCTCCTCAGACTTGACCCCTGACCCCTCCTGTGGTGGGACTCCTCCTCCTCAGACTTGACCCCCTGACCCCTGACCCCTCCTCAGACTTGACCCCTGACCCCTCCTGTGGTGGGCCTCCTCCTCAGACTTGACCCCCTGACCCCCGACCCCGTCCTCAGACTTGACCCCTGACCCCTGACCCCTGACCCCTCCGCAGCCTTGAGCCCAGGCCGGGCGTCCCGGCCGCCCCCGCTGCCCTGCTGGCTGGTGCGGGAGGAAGGGCCCGGCGGCGGCGATGGCGGGGCGATGCCCAAGGCGGTGACCAGGCGTCCAGCACAGCTCCTGCTGCTCAGCGGGGGGGCGCAGGGGCAGCCCCCCCCCACCCACCTCCGACCCCCAGCCGCCCCTCCTCCTCCATGTCCTCGGTGAGTCCCCCCCGGAGACACCGACATCCACCCCAACGGTCGTTTCAAGGCCCCCCTCATCTCTCTCGGTGTCTCTCCGTCTCTGTCCCCCACACCACCTCTCATCTCCGTTGTTCTCCCCACACCCTCTTCTTCTCTCTCCCTCTTTTCTCTTCTTTTTCTTCTCCTCTGGCTTCTTCTTCTCCTTCTTCTTGATCTTGTTCTTCTCCTTCTCCTTCTTCCTCCTCCTCTTATTCTTCCCTCTCCCCCACCCTCTTCTTCTCTCTCCCTCTTTTCTCTTCTTTTTCTTCTTCTCCTTCTTCTTCTTCTTCTCCTCCTTCTTCTTCCTCCTCCTCTTCTTCTCTCTCCTCCCACTCCTCTTCTCTTCTCTTCTCTTCTCTTCTCTTCTCTTCTCTTCTCTTCTCTCTCTCCTTCCCCTCTTTTTTTCTGTCTGTCTTTCCCCTCTCTGGTGTCTCTCCTGTCTCCCTCCTTCTGTCTTCCTTCCCCTGCAGTCTCCCTCCTTCTCTCCCCCTTCTCTCTCCCCTCTCCTTTTCTCTCCCCCATCCCTTTCCCCTCATCTCTTTCCCTCTTTTCTGTTCTTCTTCTTCTTCCCTCTCTTCCCACCCTCTCCTCCCACCCTCTCCTCTTCTCTTCTCTTCTCTTCTCTTCTCTTCTCTTCTCTTCTCTTCTCTTCTCTTCTCTTCTCTTTTCTCTCTCTCTCTCCTTCCCCTCTTTTTTTTCTGTCTGTCTTTCCCCTCTCTGGTGTCTCTACTGTCTCCCTCCTTCTCTGTCTTCCTTCCCCTTCGGTCTCCCTCCTTCTCTCCTTTTCTCCCCCCTCATCTTCTCTCTCCTTCCCTCCTTCTTTTCTCTCCCCCCTCTCCCTCTTCTCTCCCTTTTCCCTCTTCTTCTCTTTCCCCTTTTTCTCTCTCCCTCTTCTCTCTCTTCCTCTCCTTCTCTGTCCTTTTCTCCCTTCTCCTTCCTCTCTTTTCCCTTCTCTTTCTCCCTCATCTCTCTCTCCCCTCTCCTTCTCTCTCCCTCCTTCTCTTTCCCCCTCTCCTTTTCTCCCCTCTCCTTCTCTCCCCTCCTCTCCCTTTTCCTTCTTCTTCTCTCTCCCTCTCTCCCCTCTTTTCTTCCCTTCTCTCCTTTTCTCCCCTCTCCTTCCCTCCTCTCTCCTTCTCTCCCCTCTTCTCTCCCTTTTCCTTCTTCTTCTCTCTCCCACTCTCCCCTCTTTTCTCCCCTTCTCTCCTTTTCTCCCCCTTTCTCTTTCCCTCTCCTCTCTCCCCTCTCCTTCTCTCCCCTCCTCTCCCTTTTCCTTCTTCTTCTCTCTCCCTCTCTCCCCTTCTTTTCTCCCCTCCTCTCCTTTTCTCCCCTCTCTTTCTCTTTCCATCTCCTTCTCTCCCCTCTCCTTCTCTCCCCTCCTCTCCCTTTTCCTTCTTCTTCTCTCTCCTTCTCTCCCCTCACCTTCTCTCCCCTCCACTCCCTTTTCCTTCTTCTTCTCTCTCCCTCTCTCCCCTCTTCATTTCTCCCCCTTTCCTCCCCTCTCCTCCTCTCCCCTCCTCTCCCCTTTCCTTCTTCTCTCTCCCTCTCTCCCCTCTTCTTTTCTCCCCCTTCTCTCCTTTCCTCCCCTCCCTTTCTCTTTCCCTCTCCTTCTCTCCCCTCTCCTCTCCCTTTTCCTTCTTCTTCTCTCTCCCCCTCTCCCTTTCTCCCCTTCCCTCCCATTCCCCCCCAACCACCATCCCCACTCATCCATTCCTCCCAACCGCATACACCGAGCGCTCCCCGCGCGCCGAGCACCGTAGTGAGCGTTCAGAGGAGAGCGGCCCTCCCTGCCCACCCCGACCCGGGGGGTCACCATCCTTCCATCCATTCACTCATCCATTCATTCGGGGTCACCATCCTGTCATTCATCCACCCATCGGCCCTTCTCTGTGTTGGCCCCGCAGACCCGGACGGGACGATGGAGCAGTCTCTGGGGTCGCTGAGGTCGGCGCCGGGGTCGTCGCCGGGGTCGTCGCCCGGGTCGCCGGCCCCCTCGACGTGCGAGCTGAGCCCCTACTCGCCCAACCCGGCGGCGGCCACGTGGGCGGCAGGCCTGACCCCGGAGCCCCGCTGCCCGCGGGCCCTCGACGGGGCCTGGCTGGTGGCGGCCATCGGCGGGCCGGGCCTACGCCTCACCGCCCTCCTGCAGGCCGCCTCGGACCCCTGGGACCCCTCCGCCCGCTTCCTCAGGGCCACCGGTGAGCGGGACTCCGGGGTCCCCCCCGGGGAAGGGTCGGGGGTCGGGGACAACCGCGGGGCCGGGCCCGGGCGTCCGAACGGTAGTCGCAAATACTGATGACGACGGTACTTGGTAAGCGCTCACCACGTGCCAACCACTCTTAGCGCCCGGGTGGTTACGAGCCAGTGATGATGGTACTTGTTAGGCGCCCACTATGTGCCAAGCGCCGTCCTCGGCGTTGGGGTGGACGTGAGCCAATGATGATGATAATAACGACGACGGTACTTGGTAAGCGCTCACCACGTGCCAACCACTCTTAGCGCCCGGGTGGTTACGAGCCAGTGATGATGGTATTTGTTAGGCGCCCACTATGTGCCAAGCGCCGTCCTCGGCGTTGGGGTGGACGTGAGCCAATGATGATGATGATAATAATGATGGTATTTGTTAAGCGCTTACCGTGTGCCAACCACTCTTAGCGCTGGGGTGGTTATGAGCCAATGATGATAATAATAATAATGATGATGGTATTTGTTAAGCGCTTACTATGTGCCAAGCACTGGGGTGGACACGAGCCACAGATGATTATAGTAATAATGATGGTATTTGTTAAGCGCTTACCATGTGCCAAGCACTGGGGTGGACACGAGCCAATGATGATAATAGTAATAATAATAATGATGATGGTATTTGTTAAGCGCTTACCATGTGCCAAGCACTCTTAGCGCCGGGGTGGTTACGAGCTAATGATGATAATAATAATAATAATAATGATGATGGTATTTGTTAAGCGCTTACTATGTGCCAAGCACTGGGGTGGACGCGAGCCAATGATGATAATAATAATAATGATGGTATTTGTTAAGCGCTTACTATGTGCCAAGCACTGGGGTGGACACGAGCCAATGATGATAATAATAATAATGATGGTATTTGTTAAGCGCTTACCATGTGCCAAGCACTGGGGTGGACACGAGCCAATGATGATAATAATAATAATAATGGTATTTGTTAAGCGCTTACTATGTGCCAAGCACTCTTAGCGCCAGGGTGGTTACGAGCCAATGATGATAATAATAATAATGATGGTATTTGTTAAGCGCTTACTATGTGCCAAGCACTCTTAGTGCTGGGGTGGTTACGAGCCAATAATGATAATAATAATGATAATAATAATAATGATGGTATTTGTTAAGCGCTTACTATGTGCCAAGCACTGTTCTCAGCGCTGGGATGATTACGAGCCAATGATGATAATAATAATAATAATAATAATAATGGTATTTATTAAGCGCTTACTATGTGCCAAGCACACTTAGCGCCGGGGTGGTTACGAGCCAATGATGATGATGATAATAATAATAATAATAATAATAATAATAATAATAATGATGATGGTATTTGTTAAGCGCTTACTATGTGCCAAGCACTGTTCTCAGCACCGGGGTGGTTACGAGCCAATGATAATAATGATGGTATTTGTTACTAATAATAATTTTGGTATTTGTTAAGCGCTTACTAGGTGCCAAGCACTGTTCTAAGCGCTGGGGAGGATACAAGGTGATCAGGTTGTCCCACGGGGGGCTCCCAGTCTTCATCCCCATTTTCCAGATGAGGGAACTGAGGCCCAAAGAATAATGATAATAATAATAATAATAATAATAATAATGGTATTTGCTAAGCGCTTACTGTGTGCCAAGCGCTGTTCTAAGCGCTGGGGAGGTAACAAGGTGATCAGGTTGTCCCATGGGGGGGCTCCCGGTCTTCATCCCTATTTGACAGAGGAGGGAACTGAGGCCCAGAGAAGTGAAGCGACTTGCCCAAAGTCACACAGCTGACAATAATAATAATAATTTTGGCATTTATCAAGCGCTTACTATGTGCCGAGCACTGTTCTAAGCGCTGGGGAGGTGACAAGGTGATCAGGTTGTCCCACGGGGGGCTCCCAGTCTTCATCCCCATTTGACAGATGAGAGAACTGAGGCCCAGAGACGTGAAGCGACTTGCCCAAAGTCACACAGCTGATAATAATTATGCTAATAATGGCATTTATCAAGCGCTTACTATGGACAAAGCACCGTTCTAAACGCTGGGGAGGTCACAAGGCGATGAGGTTGTCCCACGGGCGGGATCCCGGTCTTCATCCCCATTTGACAGATGAGAGAACTGAGGCCCAGAGACGTGATGTCCCCCAGCTGACAAGTGGCGGGGCCGCGATTCGAACCCACGACCTCCGCCTCCCCAGCCCGGCCTCCGTCCCCTGAGCGACCCGCTGCCCGTTCCCGCCCCAGGGCTAAGAAGGGCGCTCAGCACATAGCCGGCCCCAGCCAACCGGCTGACCTTTGACCCCTTGGGGAAGCAGCGCGGCTCAGTGGAAAGAGCCCGGGCTTGGGAGTCCGAGGTCCTGGGTTCAAATCCCGGCTCCTCCAATTGTCAGCTGGGTGACTTTGGGCAAGTCACTTCACCTCTCTGGGCCTCAGTGACCTCATCTGTCAAATGGGGATGAAGACTGGGAGCCCCCCGTGGGACCACCTCATCACCTTGTCACCTCCCCAGCACGTAGTAAGCGCTTAATCAATCAATCAATCGTATTTATTGAGCGCTTACTGTGTGCAGACCTCCTTCCCTTCCCCACAGCACCTGTATATCTGTCTGTACATATTTATTACTCTATTTATATTTATTTAGTTTACTTGTACATATCTTGTACATCTCTCATTTATTTATTCTTGTATCTTGTATTCTTATTTATTCTTATATCTTGTACATATTTATTTATTTTACATGGACATATCTTGTACATCTCTTATTTATTTATTCTTGTATCTTGTATTCTTATTTATTCTTACATCTTGTACATATCTTATTTATTTATTTATTCTTGTATCTTGTATTCTTATTTATTCTTATATCTTGTACATATTTATTTATTTTACTTGGACATATCTTGTACGTCTCTTATTTATTTATTCTTGTATCTTGTATTCTTATTTATTCTTACATCTTGTACATATCTTATTTATTTATTTATTTTACTTGGACCTGTCCTGTACATCTCTTATTTATTTATTCTTGTATCTTGTATCTTGTATTCTTATTTATTCTTACATCTTGTACATATCTTATTTATTTATTTATTTTACTTGTATATATCTTGTACATCTCATTTATTCATTCTTGTATCTTGTATCTTGTATTCTTATTTATTCTTATGTCTTGTACATGCCTTATTTATTTATTTATTTTACTTGGACATATCTTGTACATCTCTCATTTATTTATTCTTGTATCTTGTATCGTGTGTTCTTATTTATTCTTATGTCTTGTACATATCTTATTTATGTATTTATTTTACTTGGACATATCTTGTACATCTCTTATTTATTTATTCTTGTATCTTGTATCTTGTGTTCTTATTTATTCTTATATCTTGTACATATCTTATTTATTTATTTATTTTACTTGTACATATCTTGTACATCTCTTATTTATTTATTCTTGTATCTTGTATCTTGTGTTCTTATTTATTCTTATGTCTTGTACATATCTTATTTATGTATTTATTTTACTTGGACATATCTTGTACATCTCTTATTTATTTATTCTTGTATCATGTATTCTTATTTATTCTTATATCTCGTACATATTTATTTATTTATTTTACTTGGACATATCTTGTACATCTCTTATTTATTTATTCTTGTATCTTGTATCTTGTGTTCTTATTTATTCTTATATCTTGTACATATCTTATTTATTTATTTATTTTACTTGGACATATCTTGTACATCTCTTATTTATTTATTCTTGTATCTTGTATCTTGTCTTCTTATTTATTCTTATGTCTTGTACATATCTTATTTATGTATTTATTTTACTTGGACATATCTTGTACATCTCTTATTTATTTATTCTTGTATCATCTTGTATTCTTATTTATTCTTATATCTCGTACATATTTATTTATTTATTTTACTTGGACATATCTTGTACATCTCTTATTTATTTATTCTTGTATCTTGTATCTTGTATTCTTATTTATTCTTATATCTCGTACATATCTGATTCATTTATTTATTTTACTTGTACATATCTTGTACATGTCTTATTTATTCTTGTATCTTGTATCTTGTCTTCTTATTTATTCTTACGTCTTGTACATATCTTATTTATTTATTTATTTTACTTGGACATATCTTGTACATCTCTTATTTATTTATTCTTGTATCTCGTATCTTGTATTCTTATTTATTCTTACATCTTGTCCATATCTTATTTATTTATTTATTTTACTTGGACATATCTTGTACATCTCTTATTTATTTATTCTTGTATCTTGTATCTTGTCTTCTTATTTATTCTTACATCTTGTCCATATCTTATTTATTTATTTATTTTACATGGACATATCTTGTACATCTCTTATTTATTTATTCTTGTATCTTGTATCTTGTGTTCTTATTTATTCTTATATCTTGTCCATATCTTATTTATTTATTTATTTTACTTGTACATATCTTGTACATGTCTTATTTATTCTTGTATCTTGTATCTTGTATTCTTATTTATTCTTACATCTTGTCCATATCTTATTTATTTATTTATTTTACTTGGACATATCTTGTACATCTCTTATTTATTTATTCTTGTATCTTGTATCTTGTCTTCTTATTTATTCTTACGTCTTGTACATATCTTATTTATTTATTTATTTTACTTGGACATATCTTGTACATCTCTTATTTATTTATTCTTGTATCTTGTATCTTGTGTTCTTATTTATTCTTATATCTTGTACACATCTTATTTATTTATTTATTTTACTTGGACATATCTTGTACATCTCATTTATTTATTCTTGTATCTTGTATCTTGTATTCTTATTTATTCTTACATCTTGTACATGCCTTATTTATTTATTTATTTTACTTGGACATATCTTGTACATCTCTTATTTATTTATTCTTGTATCTTGTATCTTGTATTCTTATTTATTCTTATATCTTGTCCATATCTTATTTATTTATTTATTTTACATGGACATATCTTGTACATCTCTTATTTATTTATTCTTGTATCTTGTATCTTGTGTTCTTATTTATTCTTATATCTTGTCCATATCTTATTTATTTATTTATTTTACTTGGACATATCTTGTACATGTCTTATTTATTCTTGTATCTTGTATCTTGTGTTCTTATTTATTCTTATATCTTGTACATATCTTATTTATTTATTTATTTATTTTACTTGGACATGTCTTGTACATCTCTTATTTATTTATTCTTGTATCTTGCATTCTTATTTATTCTTATATCTTGTACGTATCTTATTTATTTATTTATTAAGCACATAGTAAGCGCTTAATAAATGCCATCATTATTATTATTATTCTATCTATTCTATTGATTTTATTTTGTCAGTATGTTTGGTTTTCTTCTCCGTCTCCCCCTTTTAGACCGCGCGCCCGCCGTCGGGTAGGGCCCGTCTCTGGATGTTGCCAACTTGGACTTCCCAAGCGCTCAGTACAGTGCTCCGCACACAGTAGGCGCTCAATAAATACGATTGATTGATTGTTGGGTAGGGCCCGTCTCTAGATGTTGCCAACTTGGACTTCCCAAGCGCTCAGTACAGTGGCTCCGCACACAGTAAGCGCTCAATAAGTATAATTGATTGATTGTTGGGTAGGGACCATCTCTAAATGTTGCCAACTTGGACTTCCCAAGCGCTTAGTCCAGTGCTCTGCACACAGGAAGTGCTCAATAAATACAATTGATTGATTGATTGATTGATTGTTGGGTAGGGCCCGTCTCTAGATGTTGCCAACTTGGACTTCCCAAGCGCTCAGTACAGTGCTCCGCACACAGTAGGCGCTCAATAAATACGATTGATTGATTGTTGGGTAGGGCCCGTCTCTAGATGTTGCCAACTTGGACTTCCCAAGCGCTCAGTACAGTGGCTCCGCACACAGTAAGCGCTCAATAAGTACGATTGATTGATTGTTGGGAAGGGACCGTCTCTAAATGTTGCCAACTTGGACTTCCCAAGCGCTCAGTACAGTGCTCCGCACACAGTAAGCGCTCAATAAATACAATTGATTGATTGATTGATTGATTGATTGATTGTTGCGTAGGGCCCGTCTCTAGATGTTGCCAACTTGGACTTCCCAAGCGCTCAGTACAGTGCTCCGCACACAGTAAGCGCTCAATAAGTACGATTGATTGATTGTTGGGTAGGGCCCGTCTCTAGATGCTGCCAACTTGGACTTCCCAAGCGCTCAGTACAGTGCTCCGCACACAGTAAGCGCTCAATAAATGCGATTGATTGATTGATTGGGTAGGGACCGTCTCTAGATGTTGCCAACTTGGACTTCCCAAGCGCTTAGTCCAGTGCTCTGCACACAGGAAGCGCTCAATCAATACGATTGATTGATTGATTGATTGATTGATTGATTGTTGGGTAGGGCCCGTCTCTAGATGTTGCCAACCTGGACTTCCCAAGCGCTCAGTACAGTGCTCCGCACACAGTAAGCGCTCAATAAATCTGTGTGACCTTGGGCAAGTCGCTTCACCTCTCTGAGCCTCAGTTCCCTCATCTGTCAAATGGGGATGAAGACCGTGAGCCCCCCGTGGGACAACCTGATCACTCTGTATCATCATCATCATCATCCATTGTATTCATTGAGCGCTTACTATGTGCCGAGCACTGTACTAAGCGCTTGGGAAGTCCAGATTGGCAACATCTAGAGACGGTCCCTACCCAACAGCGGGCTCACAGTCTAAAAGGGGGCTGTTGCCAACTTGGACTTCCCAAGCGCTCAGTACAGTGCTCCGCATCATCAATCGTATTTATTGAGCGCTTCCTGTGTGCAGAGCACTGTACTAAGCGCTCGGGAAGTACAAATTGGCAACACCGAGAGGCGGTCTGTACTGAGCGCTTGGGAAGTCCAAGTCGGGAACGTATAATGGCGTAATATATGTTATGATGATGATGATGATGACGACGACGATTGCCTTGCGGCCCAGCCGTCCTGACCGCGGCCACCCGCTCGCCGACGCCCCGGGTGCGGAGTGGACTGGACGCCCCCCTGGACCTGGCCTTCTCCTGCTGGACGCCCCCGGGGACCCCCGAAGAGGACCCCCCGGCCTTGGGGCTGGAGTGGCGACGCCAACACCGGGGCGCGGGCCGCCTCCTCCTGGCGGTCGCCCCGGCCTCGCACCCGGGCCCGGCCGGCGGGCACTCGTTGGCCGCCGAGGGGGCCGTGGCCTTCGCCGGCTGGCACGGGCCCGGCCGATCCCCGGGCACGTGGCGGGGCAACGGCACCCTGCTCCTGCCCGCCGTCGCCCCGGCCCAGGAGGGCAACTACTTGGCCACCGTCCACCTGCCCTTCCTGCAGGCCCAGGTCGTCCTCCGCCTCCACATCCTCCGTGAGTCGCGGGCCCGTCTGTCCCCTCCCGGGCGCTCAGTACAGTGTCCCGTGCTCCCTAAATGTGACTGAGCGCTTGGGAGAATCGGTCCTATTGTGGGAGCTCAGAGCACTCATTTGTCCCCTGCCGAGCGCTCAGTACAGTGTCCCGCGCTCCCTAAATGCATGGCCGAGCGCTTGGGAGAATCGGTCCTATTGCGGGAGCTCAGAGCACTCATTTGTCCCCTGCCGAGCGCTCAGTACAGCGTCCCACGCTCTCTAAATGCATGGCTGAGCGCTTGGGAGAATCGGTCCTATTGGGGGAGTTCAGAGCACCCATTTGTCCCCTCCTGAGCGCTCAGTACAGCGTCCCGCGCTCCCTAAATGCATGGCTGAGCGCTTGGGAGCATCGGTCCTATTGGGGGAGTTCAGAGCACCCATTTGTCCCCTCCCAAGCGCTCAGTACAGTGTCCCGCGCTCCCTAAATGCGTGACCGAGCTCTTGGGAGAATCGGTCCTATTGGGGGAGTTCAGAGCACCCATTTGTCCCCTCCCGAGCGCTCAGTACAGTGTCCCGCGCTCCCTAAATGCGTGACTGAGCGCTTGGGAGAATCGGGCCTATTGGGGGAGTTCAGAGCACCCATTTGTCCCCTCCCGAGCGCTCAGTACAGTGTCCCGCGCTCCCTAAATGCATGGCTGAGCGCTTGGGAGAATCGGGCCTATTGGGGGAGTTCAGAGCACCCATTTGTCCCCTCCTGAGCGCTCAGTACAGTGTCCCGCGCTCCCTAAATGGATGACTGAGCGCTTGGGAGAATCGGGCCTATTGGGGGAGTTCAGAGCACTCATTTGTCCCCTGCCGAGCGCTCAGTACAGTGTCCCGCGCTCCCTAAGTGCATGACTGAGCGCTTGGGAGAATCGGTCCTATTGCGGGAGCTCAGAGCACTCATTTGTCCCCTGCCGAGCGCTCAGTACAGTGTCCCGCGCTCCCTAAATGCATGGCTGAGCGCTTGGGAGAATCGGTCCAATTGGGGGAGTTCAGAGTTCCCATTTGTCCTCTCCCGAGCGCTCAGTACAGTGTCCCGCGCTCCCCAAATGCGTGACTGAGCGCTTGGGAGAATCGGGCCTATTGGGGGAGTTCAGAGCACCCATTTGTCCCCTCCCGAGCGCTCAGTACAGTGTCCCGCGCTCCCTCAATGCAACCGAATGAACGGCGGAGCGCTTGGGAGAATCGGTCCTATTGGGAGAGTTCAGAGCACCGATCTGTCCCCTCCTGAGCGCTCAGTACAGTGCTCTGCGCACAGTAAGCGCTCAGTAAATGCAACTGAAGGAATGAATGAATGAATGAATGAGCACTTGGGCTACGAGGCGGGGGGAGGAGGAGGAGTGGTGCTCAGTATTCATTCATTCTGTCGTACTTATTGAGCGCCTACTGTGCGCAGAGCACTGGACTAAGCGCTCGGCACTGTACTAAGCGCTGGGGAGAGGACAACTGGGCAGCCGAGGGAGGCCACCCCAACCCAACTAGGGGCTCGCCGGCTACAAGGGGGGAGGAGGAGGAGGAGCAGTGCTCAGTATTCAGTCATTCTGTCGTATTTATTGAGCGCCTACTGTGTGCAGAGCACTGTACTGAGCGCTCGGGAAGTACAAAGGGCAACCGAGAGAGGCCATCCCGGCCCAACTAGGGGCTCGCCGGGTACAAGGGGGGAGGAGGTGGATGAATTATGGTCAGTATTCATTCATTCCGTCGTACTTATTGAGCGCCTACTGTGTGCAGAGCACTGGACTAGGCGCTCGACACTGTACTGAGCGCTGGGGAGAGGACAACTGGGCAACTGAGGGGGGCGACCCCAACCCAACTAGGGGCTCACTGGCTACAAGGGGGGAGGAGGAGGATGAATGATGCTCAGTATTCATTCATTCATTCATTCATTCATTCATTCCGTCATACTTATTGAGCGCCTACTGTGTGCAGAGCACTGTACTGAGCGCTCGGGAAGTACAAAGGGCAACCGAGAGAGGCCGTCCTGGCCCAACTAGGGGCTCGCCGGCTACAGGGAGGCAGGAGGTGGATGAATTATGGTCAGTATTCATTCATTCCGTCCTACTTATTGAGCGCCACTGTGTGCAGAGCACTGGACTAAGCGCTCGGCACTGTACTAAGCGCTTGGGAGAGGACAACTGGGCAACCGAGGGAGGCCACCCGAACCCAACTAGGGGCTCGCTGGCTACAAGGGGGGAGGAGGAGGATGAATGATGCTCAGTATTCATTCATTCATTCATTCATTCATTCATTCCGTCGTACTTATTGAGCGCCTACTGTGTGCAGAGCACTGTACTAAGCGCTCGGGAAGTACAAAGGGCAACCGAGAGAGGCCGTCCTGGCCCAACTAGGGGCTCGCCGGCTACAGGGAGGCAGGAGGTGGATGAATTATGGTCAGTATTCATTCATTCCGTCCTACTTATTGAGCGCCTACTGTGTGCAGAGCACTGGACTAGGCGCTCGACACTGTACTGAGCGCTGGGGAGAGGACAACTGGGCAACTGAGGGGGGCGACCCCAACCCAACTAGGGGCTCGCTGGCTACAAGGGGGGAGGAGGAGGATGAATGATGCTCAGTATTCATTCATTCATTCATGCATTCATTCATTCCGTCGTACTTATTGAGCGCCTACTGTGTGCAGAGCACTGGACTAAGCGCTCGGCACTGTACTAAGCGCTGGGGAGAGGACAACTGGGCAACCGAGGGAGGCCACCCGAACCCAACTAGGGGCTCGCTGGCTACAAGGGGGGAGGAGGAGGATGAATGATGCTCAGTATTCATTCATTCATTCATTCATTCATTCATTCCGTCCTACTTATTGAGCGCCTACTGTGTGCAGAGCACTGGACTAAGCGCTCGGGAAGTACAAAGGGCAACCGAGAGAGGCCGTCCCGGCCCAACTAGGGGCTCGCCGGCTACAAGGGGGGAGGAGGAGGATGAGCGGCGCTCAGTATTCATTCATTCATTCCGTCATACTTATTGAGCGCCTACGGTGTGCAGAGCACTGCACTAGGCGCCCGCAGGTCCGAACCGGCGAGCGAACGAGACTTTTGAGGGGGGGGGGGAGAGGGGCCGGGGGTGGGCCGGGGCAGGCCCCGACCCCCGGCCTCTCCCTCCCTCGCACCCAGAGCCCCCGCGGGTGTCGCTGAGCCCGTCGCCGGTGGTGCTGGACCCCCTGGGCCTGCGGCCCCCCGAGCCGCGCTGCCTCCTGTCCCGCTTCTACCCGGCCGAGGAGGTGCGGGTGTCGTGGGAGCTGCGCGGGGCGGCCGGGGCCCGGCCCCTGGGCGACGGGCGTCCAGACAGTGGCCGGGCCTGGCTGTCGGGCCTGCGCCACCACCGCGACGGCACCGTCAGCCTGGAGGGCCTCCTGCGGCCGCCCCCCGGCCCCCCGGCCCCGCGCGGGGCCGCCCGCCTCGCCTGCCGCGTCCGCCACCCGGCCCTGCCCCGCGCCGGACTGGTCGTCGAGGTCGCCCTCCACGTGGCAGGTCAGTAGGCCCGGCCCGGGGCGCTCAGTACAGCGCGCGGGGAGCGAACGGGGTCTGCTTCTTCGTCTGTCGTCCGCTCTCCGGCGCTCAGTACAGCGCCGTGCGCACCGGAACCTCCAATGAATGGGTGAACGTGGTCTGTTGTTTGTTCTGCCATCCCTGGCGTTCAGTACAGCGCTCTGCACACCGGAAGCGCTCCATCAGCTCCAATGAATGAGTGAACATGGTCTGTTGTTTGTTCTACCATCCTTGGCGTTCAGTACAGCGCTCTGCACACCGGAAGCGCTCCATCACTACCGATGAATGAGTGAATGTGGTCTGTTGTTTGTTCTGCCATCCCTGGCGTTCAGTACAGCGCCCTGCACACCGGAAATGCCCCATCACTACCACTGAATGAGTGAATGTGGTCTGCTTATTGTTCTACCGTCCACTCCATGGCGTTCAGTACAGCACTCTGCACACCGGAAGCGCTCCATCAGTACAAATGAATGAGTGCATGTGGTCTGCTTATTGTTCTACCATCCACTCCATGGCGTTCAGTACAGCGCTCTGCACACCGGAAGCGCTCCATCAGCTCCACTGAATGAGTGAATGTGGTCTGTTTATTGTTCTGCCGTCCTCTCCCTGGCGTTCAGTACAGCACTCTGCACACCGGAAGCACTCCACCAGCTCCAATGAATGGGTGAATGTGGCCTGTTGTTTGTTCTACCATCCCCGGCGCTCAGTACAGCGCTCTGCACACCGGAAGCGCTCCACCAGCTCGAATGAATGAGTGAATGTGGTCTGTTATTTGTTCTACCGTCCACTCCATGGCGTTCAGTACAGCGCTCTGCACACCGGAAGCGCTCCTTCAGCTCCACTGAATGAGTGAATGTGGTCTGTTTATTGTTCTACCGTCCACTCCCAGGCGCTCAGTACAGCGCCCTGCACACCAGAAGCGCTCCATCACTACTGATGAATGAGGGAATGTGGTCTGTTATGTGTTCTACCATCCCTGGCGTTCAGTACAGCGCCCTGCACACCGGAAGCGCTCCTTCAGCTCCACTGAATGAGTGAATGTGGTCTGTTTATCGTTTCACCGTCCTCTCCCCGGCGCTCAGTACAGCGCCCTGCACACCGGAAACGCCCCATCACTACCACTGAATGAGTGAATGTGGTCTGTTTATTGTTCTGCCATCCTCTCCCTGGCGTTCAGTACAGCGCCCTGCACACCAGAAGCGCTCCATCAGCCCCACTGAATGAATGAATGTGGTCTGTTTATCGTTTCACCGTCCTCTCCCCGGCGCTCAGTACAGCGCCCTGCACACCGGAAACGCCCCATCACTACCACTGAATGAGTGAATGTGGTCTGCTTATTGTTCTACCGTCTTCTCCTGGGCACTCAGTACAGCGCCCTGCACACCGGAAGCGCTCCATCAGTACAGTGAATGAGTGAATGTGGTCTGCTTATTGTTCTACCGTCCTCTCCCTGGCGCTCAGTACAGCGCCCTGCCCACCAGAAGCACTCCATCACTACCGATGAATGAGTGAACATGGTCTGTTGTGTGTTCTACCATCCCTGGCGCTCAGTACAGCGCTCTGCACACCGGAAGCACTCCATCAGCTCCACTGAATTAATGAATGATGTGGTCTGTTTATTGTTCTACTGTCCTCTCCCCGGCGCTCAGTACAGCACTCTGCACACCGGAAGCGCTCCATCAGCTCCACTGAATGAGTGAATGTGCTCTGTTTATTGTTCTGCCATCCTCTCCCTGGCGTTCAGTACAGCGCTCTGCACACCAGAAGCGCTCCATCAGCTTCACCGAATGAGTGAATGTGGTCTGTTTATTGTTCTACCATCCTCTCCCCGGCGCTCAGTACAGTGCCCTGCGCACCAGAAGAAGTGCTCAGTCAGTTCGATTGAATGAATGAATGAATGATCTGTTTTTTGTTGTATCGTCCTCTCCCTGGCGCTCAGTACAGTGCCCTGCTCGCCAGAAGTGCTCAGTCAGTACCATTGAATGAATGAATGAATGAATGGTCTGTTTCTTGTTGTATCGTTCTCTCCCCGGCGCTCAGTACAGCGCTCTGCACACTGGAAGCGCTCAGCCAGTACCATTGGATGAATGAATGAATGAATGGTCTGTTTCTTGTATCGTCCTCTCCCCGGCGCTCAGTACAGTGCCCTGCGCACCGGAAGTGCTCAGTCAGTACGATTGAATGAGTGAATGAATGAATGATCTGTTTTTTGTTGTATCGTTCTCTCCCCGGCGCTCAGTACAGTGCCCTGCTCGCCAGAAGTGCTCAGCCAGTACCATTGTATGAATGAATGAATGAATTGTCTATTTCTTGTTGTATCGTCCTCTCCCTGGCGCTCAGTACAGTGTCCTGCCTGCCAGAAGTGCTCAGTCAGTACCACTGAATGAATGAATGAATGAATGAATGGTCTGTTTCTTGTTTCGTTCTTTCCCTGGCGCTCAGTACAGCGCTCTGCACACTGGAAGCGCTCAACCAGTACCGTTGGATGAATGAATGAATGGTCTGTTTCTTGTATCGTCTTCTCTCTGGCGCTCAGTACAGTGCCCTGCTCGCCGGAAGCGCTCAGTCAGTACGATTGAATGAATGAATGAATGAATGGTCTGTTTTTTGTTGTATCGTCCTCTCCCTGGCGCTCAGTACAGTGCCCTGCTCGCCGGAAGTGCTCAGTCAGCACGATTGAATGAATGAATGAATGAATGAATGGTCTGTTTTTTGTTGTATCGTTCTCTCCCTGGCGCTCAGTACAGTGCCCTGCTCTCCAGAAGTGCTCAGTCAGTACCACTGAATGAATGAATGAATGAATGAATGGTCTGTTTCTTGTTGTATCGTTCTCTCCCCGGCGCTCAGTACAGCGCTCTGCACACTGGAAGCGCTCAACCAATACCATTGAATGAATGAATGAATGAATGGTCTGTTTCTTGTATCGTCCTCTCCCTGGCGCTCAGTACAGTGCCCTGCACACCGCAAGTGCTCAGTCAGTACCATTAAATGAATGAATGAATGAATGGTCTGTTTCTTGTTTCGTTCTTTCCCTGGCGCTCAGTACAGCGCTCTGCACACTGGAAGCACTCAACCAGTACCGTTGGATGAATGAATGAATGAATGGTCTGTTTCTTGTATCGTCCTCTCCCCGGCGCTCAGTACAGTGCTCTGCACACTAGAAGCGCTCAACCAGTACCATTGAATGAATGAGTGAATGAATGGTCTGTTTCTTGTTGTATCGTCCTCTCCCCGGCGCTCAGTACAGTGCCCTGCGCACCGGAAGTGCTCAGTCAGCATGATTGAATGAATGAATGGTCTATTTCTTGTTGTATCGTCCTCTCCCTGGCGCTCAGTACAGTGCCCTGCGCGCCAGAAGTGCTCAGTCAGTACGATTGAATGAATGAATGAATGAATGAATGAATGGTCTGTTTCTTGTTTTGTTCTTTCCCCGGCGCTTAGTACAGCGCTCTGCACACTGGAAGCGCTCAACCAGTACCGTTGAATGAATGAATGAATGAATGGTCTGTTTCTTGTTGTATCGTTCTCTCCCTGGCGCTCAGTACAGTGCCCTGCTCGCCAGAAATGCTCAGTCCGTACAATTGAATGGTCTGTTTCTTGTTGTATCGTTCTCTCCCCAGCGCTCAGTACAGTGCCCTGCACACTGGAAGCGCTCAGCCAGTACCATTGGATGAATGAATGAATGAATGGTCTGTTTCTTGTTGTATCGTCCTCTCCCCGGCGCTCAGTACAGTGCCCTGCGCACCAGAAGTGCTCAGTCAGTTCGATTGAATGAATGAATGAATGATCTGTTTTTTGTTGTATCGTCCTCTCCCTGGCGCTCAGTACAGTGCCCTGCTCGCCAGAAGTGCTCAGTCAGTACCATTGAATGAATGAATGAATGAATGGTCTGTTTCTTGTTTTGTTCTTTCCCCGGCGCTCAGTACAGCGCTCTGCACACTGGAAGCGCTCAACCAGTACCATTGGATGAATGAATGAATGAATGGTCTGTTTCTTGTATCGTCCTCTCCCCGGCGCTCAGTACAGTGCCCTGCCCGCCAGAAGTGCTCAGTCAGTACCACTGAATGAATGAATGAATGGTCTGTTTCTTGTTTCATTCTTTCCCCGGCGCTCAGTACAGCGCTCTGCACACTGGAAGCGCTCAACCAGTACCATTGAGTGAATGAATGGTCTGTTTCTTGTTGTTTCGTCCTCTCCCCGGCGCTCAGTACAGTGCCCTGCGCACCAGAAGTGCTCAGTCAGTACGATTGAATGAATGAATGAATGAATGAATGAATGGTCTGTTTCTTGTTAGGTTCTTTCCCTGGCGCTCAGTAAAGCGCTCTGCACACTGGAAGCGCTCAGCCAGTACCATTGAATGAATGAATGGTCTGTTTCTTGTATCGTCCTCTCCCTGGCGCTCAGTACAGTGCCCTGCACACAGGAAGTGCTCAATCAGTACCATTGAATGAATGAATGGTCTGTTGCTTGTTTCATTCTTTCCCTGGCGCTCAGTACAGTGCTCTGCACACTGGAAGCGCTCAACCAGTACCATTGAATGAATGAATGAATGGTCTGTTTCTTGTATCGTCCTCTCCCTGGCGCTTAGTACAGTGCCCTGCGCAACGGAAGTGCTCAGTCAGTACGATTGAATGAATGAATGAATGGTCTGTTTTTTGTTGTATCGTTCTCTCCCCGGCGCTCAGTACAGTGCCCTGCTCGCCGGAAGTGCTCAGTCAGTACGATTGAATGAATGAATGAATGAATGAATGAATGAATGGTCTGTTTCTTGTTGTATCGTCCTCTCCCCGGCGCTCAGTACGGTGCCCTGCCCGCCGGAAGTGCTCAGTCAGTACCACTGAATGAATGAATGAATGAATGGTCTGTTTCTTGTTTCGTTCTTTCCCTGGCGCTCAGTACAGCGCTCTGCACACTGGAAGCGCTCAACCAGTACCATTGAATGAATGAATGGTCTGTTTCTTGTATCGTCCTCTCCCTGGCGCTCAGTACAGTGCCCTGCGCGCCAGAAGTGCTCAGTCCGTACGATTGAATGGTCTGTTTCTTGTTGTATCGTTCTCTCCCCGGCGCTCAGTACAGCGCTCTGCACATTGGAAGCGCTCAACCAGTACCACTGAATGAATGAATGAGTGAATGCGGTCTGTTCCTTGTTCCATCATCCTCTCTCCGGCGCTCAGTACAGTGCTCTGCATACTGGAAGCGCTCAACCAGTACCATTGAATGAATGAATGAATGGTCTGTTTCTTGTTGTATCGTCCTCTCCCTGGCGCTCAGTACAGTGCCCTGCTCGCCGGAAG
The DNA here is from genome assembly GCF_015852505.1 of Tachyglossus aculeatus. Taxonomy (NCBI): domain Eukaryota; kingdom Metazoa; phylum Chordata; class Mammalia; order Monotremata; family Tachyglossidae; genus Tachyglossus; species Tachyglossus aculeatus. The sequence goes on along the minus strand of NW_024044842.1, from coordinate 1,041,098 downwards.
TGCTCAGTCAGTACCATTGAATGAATGAATGAATGGTCTGTTTCTTGTTGTTTCATTCTTTCCCTGGCGCTCAGTACAGCAGTCTGCACACTGGAAGCGCTCAACCAGTACCATTGAATGAATGAATGAATGGTCTGTTTCTTGTTGTATCGTCCTCTCCCTGGCGCTCAGTACGGTGCCCTGCCCGCCGGAAGTGCTCAGTCAGTACCACTGAATGAATGAATGAATGAATGAATGGTCTGTTTCTTGTTTCGTTCTTTCCCTGGCGCTCAGTACAGCGCTCTGCACACTGGAAGCGCTCAACCAGTACCATTGAATGAATGAATGAATGAATGGTCTGTTTCTTGTATCGTCTTCTCCCTGGCACTCAGTACAGTGCCCTGCGCACTGGAAGTGCTCAGTCAGTACGATTGAATGAATGAATGAATGAATGGTCTGTTTTTTGTTGTATTGTCCTCTCCCTGGCGCTCAGTACAGTGCCCTGCTCGCCGGAAGTGCTCAGTCAGTACGATTGAATGAATGAATGAATGAATGAATGGTCTGTTTTTGGTTGTATCGGTCTCTCCCCGGCGCTCAGTACAGTGCCCTGCTCGCCAGAAGTGCTCAGTCAGTACCATTGAATGAATGAATGAATGGTCTGTTTCTTGTATCGTCCTCTCCCTGGCGCTCAGTACAGTGTCCTGCACACCGGAAGTGCTCAGTCAGTACCACTGAATGAATGAATGAATGGTCTGTTTCTTGTTGTATCGTCCTCTCCCCGGCGCTCAGTACAGTGCTCTGCACACTGGAAGCGCTCAACCAGTACCATTGAATGAATGAATGAACGGTCTGTTTCTTGTATCGTCCTCTCCCTGGCGCTCAGTACAGTGCCCTGCCCGCCAGAAGTGTTCAGTCAGTACCACTGAATGACTGAATGAATGGTCTGTTTCTTGTTTCGTTCTTTCCCTGGCGCTCAGTACAGCGCTCTGCGCACTGGAAGTGCTCAACCAGTACCATTGAATGAATGAATGAATGGTCTGTTTCTTGTATCGTCCTCTCCCCGGCGCTCAGTACAGTGCCCTGCGCACTGGAAGTCCTCAGTCAGTACGATTGAATGGATGAATGAATGAATGGTCTGTTTTTTGTTGTATCGTCCTCTCCCTGGCGCTCAGTACAGTGCCCTGCTCGCCGGAAGTGCTCAGTCAGTACGATTGAATGAATGAATGAATGAATGGTCTGTTTTTGGTTGTATCGGTCTCTCCCCGGCGCTCAGTACAGTGCCCTGCTCGCCAGAAGTGCTCAGTCAGTACCATTGAATGAATGAATGAATGGTCTGTTTCTTGTATCGTCCTCTCCCTGGCGCTCAGTACAGTGTCCTGCACACCGGAAGTGCTCAGTCAGTACCACTGAATGAATGAATGAATGGTCTGTTTCTTGTTGTATCGTCCTCTCCCCGGCGCTCAGTACAGTGCTCTGCACACTGGAAGCGCTCAACCAGTACCATTGAATGAATGAATGAATGGTCTGTTTCTTGTATCGTCCTCTCCCTGGCGCTCAGTACAGTGCCCTGCCCGCCAGAAGTGTTCAGTCAGTACCACTGAATGACTGAATGAATGGTCTGTTTCTTGTTTCGTTCTTTCCCTGGCACTCAGTACAGCGCTCTGCACACTGGAAGCGCTCAACCAGTACCATTGAATGAATGAATGAATGGTCTGTTTCTTGTATCGTCCTCTCCCCGGCGCTCAGTACAGTGCCCTGCGCACTGGAAGTCCTCAGTCAGTACGATTGAATGGATGAATGAATGAATGGTCTGTTTTTTGTTGTATCGTCCTCTCCCTGGCGCTCAGTACAGTGCCCTGCTCGCCGGAAGTGCTCAGTCAGTACGATTGAATGAATGAATGAATGAATGGTCTGTTTTTGGTTGTATCGGTCTCTCCCCGGCGCTCAGTACAGTGCCCTGCTCGCCAGAAGTGCTCAGTCAGTACCATTGAATGAATGAATGAATGGTCTGTTTCTTGTATCGTCCTCTCCCTGGCGCTCAGTACAGTGTCCTGCACACCGGAAGTGCTCAGTCAGTACCACTGAATGAATGAATGAATGGTCTGTTTCTTGTTGTATCGTCCTCTCCCCGGCGCTCAGTACAGTGCTCTGCACACTGGAAGCGCTCAACCAGTACCATTGAATGAATGAATGAATGGTCTGTTTCTTGTATCGTCCTCTCCCTGGCGCTCAGTACAGTGCCCTGCCCGCCAGAAGTGTTCAGTCAGTACCACTGAATGACTGAATGAATGGTCTGTTTCTTGTTTCGTTCTTTCCCTGGCACTCAGTACAGCGCTCTGCACACTGGAAGCGCTCAACCAGTACCATTGAATGAATGAATGAATGGTCTGTTTCTTGTATCGTCCTCTCCCCGGCGCTCAGTACAGTGCCCTGTGCACTGGAAGTCCTCAGTCAGTACGATTGAATGAATGAATGAATGAATGGTCTGTTTTTTGTTGTATCGGTCTCTCCCCGACGCTCAGTACAGTGCTCTGCACACTGGAAGCGCTCAACCAGTACCATTGAATGAATGAATGGTCTGTATCTTGTATCGTCCTCTCCCTGGCGCTCAGTACAGTGCCCTGCACACCAGAAGTGCTCAGTCAGTACGATTGAATGAATGAATGAGTGAGTGAATGGTCTGTTGCTTGTTTCATTCTTTCCCTGGCGCTCAGTACAGCGCTCTGCACACTGGAAGCGCTCAACCAGTACCACTGAATGAATGACTGAATGAATGGTCTGCTTCTTGTTGTATCGTCCTCTCCCCGGCGCTCAGTACAGCGCTCTGCACACCGGGAGCGCTCAATCAGTAGCACTGAATGGATGAATGCCACCTGTCCCCAGCGCTTAGTCCAGTGCTCTGCCCACAGGGAGCACTCCATCACAATTCATTCATTCATTCAATCCTATTTATTGGGCGCTCCCTGTGTGCGGAGCACTGGACTGAGCGCTTGGGAGCTACAGCGAACGTGGCCTGTGTCTTGTTGTATCGTCCTCTCCCAGGCGCTCAGTACAGCGCTCCGGAAGCGCTCAGACAGTGCCGCTGAATGAATGGCTGGGTGGATGAATGAATGCAGGGGAGGAAGGGGGGTGGGGGGGGGTGTCCTGGGGGCGTCTCCCCCATCTCCCACCGGTCTCCCCTCTCCCCAGGCTCGACGGGGCCTTCTCTGGACGACTGTGTGGGCGTCTTCCTCACTGCCTTCCTGCTCCTGGGACTCATCAAGGCCCTCAACTGGGCTGGTCAGTACATCCCTGCTATTTGATATTATTATTATTATTATTATTATTATTATTATTATTATTATTATTATTATTATCATTATCATCATTATTATTATTACTATTAGGAGAAGCAGCGTGGCTCAGCGGGTGGAGCCCGGGCTTTGGAGTCCGAGGTCATGGGTTCGAATCCCGGCTCCGCCAATTGTCAGCTGGGTGACTTTGGGCAAATCACTTCACTTCTCTGGGCCTCAGTTGCCTCATCTGTCAAATGGGGATGAAGCCTGGGAGCCCCCCGTGGGACAACCTCATTACCTTGTTACCTCCCCGGCGCTTAGAACAGGGCTTGGCACATAGTAAGCGCTTAATAAATGCCATTATTATTATTATTATTATTATTATTAAGCAGAAGCGCTTAATAAATGCCATAATTATTATTGTTATTATTATTATTATTATTATTATTATTATTGTTGTTATTAAGCAGAAGCAGCGTGGCTCAGCGGAAAGAGCCCGGGCTTTGGAGTCCGAGGTCATGGGTTCGAATCCCGGCTCCGCCAATTGTCAGCTGGGTGACTTTGGGCAAATCACTTCACTTCTCTGGGCCTCAGTTGCCTCATCTGGAAAATGGGGGTGAAGACTGGGAGCCCCCCGTGGGCCCACCTCATCCCCTTGTCACCTCCCCGGCGCTTAGAACAGGGCTTGGCACATAGTAAGCGCTTAATAAATGCCATTATTATTATTATTATTATTTATCGAGCGCTTATTGTGTGCAGAGCGCCGTACTAAGCGCTTGGGAGAGTCTAATACAACTAAAAACATTCATTCAGTTGTCTTTCTCAAGCGCTTACCCTGTGCAGAGCACTGTACTAAGCGCTGGGGAGAGTCCAATACAACCAAAAACATTCATTCAAGTGTCTTTATCAAGCGCTTACCGTGTGCAGAACACTGTACTAAGCGCTGGGGAGGGCCCAATCCAATAAACAGACACATCCCCCGCCCCCAACGAGCTAATTGGCCTCTCCTGAGCGCTTAGTACAGTGCTCTGCCCCCAGTAAGCGCTCAATAAGTACGTCTGATTGGTAATCGAGTGCGTTGGGGGGCTATAATTAGTAGTTGTCCCCCCCCCCTTTTGGGGTCAGAGGGCGTCTCCCCCACTGTCTCCCCACCCCGGTGACGTCTCTGTCTCTGTCTCTCCCCTGCAGCCTGCTCCGTGGACCGGGGATTGCCCAAGGACCAACAGGTAACGGCTCACCTGTCCATCCCGTGGTATTTACTGAGCGCCCACCGTGTCCGGAGCACTGTACTGAACGCTCGGCTCCCACAGCAGCAGGGAACAGGCCCGGTCCCGGCCCACGACGAGCTCCCGGCCTAGAAGGGATGACGGGCATTGATGGAGCGCTTAGTGAGCACCGGGCAGTGTACTGAGCGCCCCGGAGAGCCCGATTCAACAGTAGCCAGGCGCACCTCCTGCCCCCAACGAGCAGGCCCTCTCAAGGAGGTCAGGGGGCGTCGATATAAATCGATAAATGGCAGATTTATATCGAAATTTCCATCTAAACGGATTTAGTGAGCGCCTCCTGGGGTAGAGAGCGCTGTACTGAGCGCTCGGGAGCGCTCAGTACAGCCAGAAGCCGTGACCTTCCCTGCCCACAGCGAGCGCACGGTCTACAGGAGCGACCCATTCACGCGTTCCTTCGTCGGGTCGATCAATCAATCAATCAATCAATCGTATTTATTGAGCGCTTACTATGTGCAGAGCACTGTACTGAGCGCTTGGGAAGTACAAATTGGCAAATTGGGTCGTATTTATTGAGCGCTTTCCGTGGGCGGGGCACTGTACTGAGCGCTTGGGAGAGCGCAGTGGAACAGTAAACAGACACATTTCCCAACAGTGAGCTTCGGGGGGGAAGAGCGCGGGCTTGGGAGTCCGAGGTCCTGGGTTCGAGAGCCGCCACTCGTCAGCTGTGTGACCTCGGGCGAGTCACTTCCCTTCTCTGGGCCTCAGTGACCTCACCTGGGAAATGGGGATGAAGACTGGACAACCTCATCACCTTGCGTCTACCCCGGCGCTTAGAACAGTGCTTGGCACATAGTAAGCGCTTAACAAATACCACCATTATTATTAGTAGTAGTAGTAAGCGCTTAATACCATCATTGTATTATTATTATTATTATTATTGTCGTCATTATTATTATTATTATTATTAAGACTGTGAGCCCCACATGGGGCAACCTGATGACCCCGTATCTCCCGCAGCGTTTAGAACAGTGCTTGGCACCTAGTAAGCGCTTAACAAGTACCATCATTGTATTATTATTATATTATTATTAAGCCTGTGACAACCTGATGACCTCGTGTCTCCCCCAGCGCTTAGGACGGCGCTCAGCACCTAGTCGGCGCTTAACAAATACTATTGTAATAATGATATGAATTTTATTAGCAACAGTAACGATGATAATAATTCTAATGATAATAATAATGATAATGACGATGATATAACGATGATGGTGATAATGATAATAATGATAATGATGGTAGTAATGATAATGATAATGATGATAATGATGATGATAATAATAATGATAATAATGATAATGATGATAATATAATGATGATGGTGATAATGATAATGATGATGATGATGATGATAATAATGATAATGATGGTAATGATGATAATGATGATAGTAAAGATAATAATGATAATGATGGTAATAATGATGATAATGATGATGATAATAATAATGATAATGATGGTAATAATGATAATGATATGATGATAATGATGATGATAATAATAATGATAATGATAATGATGATAATATAATGATGATGGTAATAATGATAATAATGATAATGATGGTAATAATGATAATGATGCTAATAATGATAACGATAATGATGATAATGATGATAATAATAATGATAATGATGGTAATGATGATGATGATAGTAAAGATAATAATGATAATGATGGTAATAATGATGATAATGATGATGATAATAATAGTGATAATGATGGTAATAATGATAATGATATGATAATGATGATGATGATAATAATGATAATGATAATGATGATAATATAATGATGATGGTAATAATGATAATGATAATGATGGTAATAATGATAGTGATAATGATGATAATGATGATGATAATAATAATGATAATGATGGTAATGATGATAATGA